>NC_047136.2:17608088-17908088 GCF_009829125.3 Periophthalmus magnuspinnatus
ACAGCTGTTTTAGCCATTCGGAGCTGCACTTAAGGGGACATCCATCCACTTTAATGCTTTGTGGTCACTGAGCACTGCAAAGTGAGCCTGACATCTGTAGGAACACAACCACATTGTGACAAACTGGAGCTGCTTTGTAGTCCACTTGCATTATTATGAATGCATGTGGTTTATTGATCTGGCTAATCTTTGTCAAATAAAAATATAGAAGTGCTCTTTGATTTGGTAGTTTATAGAAGGTTTTGGCTTCTGATGAAATGAAGTAAATGCCATTTTTGCCATTTTTTCAAGTTGATTGGCCTAATATTTAAGGGACATATGTGCACTTTTTTGCGTGTTCAACTCCCGGGATGATCATTCCTGTACAGAGTTTGCATGTTCTCCCTGTGTCTGTATGGGTTTCCTCTGGCCACTCTGGTTTCTCCTATCAATCCAAAAATATGCACAAATGGCTATCCAGCTGAGGTAGTCCTGATCAAGACTAGCTCAAGACCTGGAGAGAGGTCACCTGCTTCTGCATCAGAGGCAGGTACCAATTTTCCTCACTGATAGGGAAATTACTCGACTGTACCAAGGACACCTCCATTCATTTTCTGTATTGTGAGATTTCCATAACCTGGCTCACGCCAAATTGATGTGTGTATTTATTACTCTGGAACAGCTCTTGTTGAAATGATTGAGAAAAGGCAAAACGTCATGACCAATATTTGATCTGATAGGTCACAGCATCACAACAGCCCAGAAATCAAACTTAGTTGAGAGAAAAGCACATACATCTTCACTGTCTTCACAAATCCACAAAGCACTTCCCTCTGCACATTTTTCACCGAATAGTCCACAGAATAGTCTGTATTTTTGCTAAAATAGGCTGAAGTACATCTGATGGCATTGACATGTTTGTTTTGGTTTGCTTGGGCACTTCGCTTTTGGCTTGTGATTGGTCTGCCCGCTGCTGGGCGAATTTGAACCTTATAGAGGAGTATCTCAAGATGGACTTTTGTGAGTCTGTGAACTCCAAAAATATTGCAACACTCTAAATTGCTGCACAAGGTTAAGATTTCCAGACAATGTCAAAGCATCACCACTTCATGCACAAACCTCTCAGGAAAATACAAAACATACTTTTATATATATATATATATATATATATATATATATACGGTATATGGTTGGACTCTTGGACCAGCTGGTCATTCAACTGTATAACTGGGATAAGTCCACAAAGGATTTAAGTAGCTTTACATCAATTTGCTTTGCATATCCTGCTTCATATTTTCTTATCCCGGAGTCACCGGATGAGAACGAGCTTTCAGCTGAGACACGAAGAATAAAATCTTCTATTTGGACTCAGCAGGCTAGAAAAATGAACTCATTTTGTAGATTTAACGTTGACTTTTTCCACCTAACCATTTTTATTCTCTGAAACAATACACTGTTGTAAGTTGAATGGAAAGGTCTCTGCCTCATTAGTAAATCTGATCTGCATGCCATCTACTGGTGATATGTGAGAATACAACAGGGGCGGGTCATCTAATTACAGATGGTAGCTGTAAGAGTGTTAAGTGTGTGAAAGGGTCGTAGAACAGTAGAGAAACACCACACCAAGGATAAACAAAACTGGCGGATTCTTTGTAATCCTGCTAGTTCTATGAATTCCACCTCTTGCTCACAGACTGGAAAAATCCACACTGTTATATGCTATTATCCTGAGCACTGTACTCACCCGGGGCATATCCCACATGTGTGTTTTGTGTCAGGGTTCCTCCAGGAGCAGAGAGGAGAACCATGAGCCTTCAGAGCCTTCAGAGCCTTCAGAGCCTTCAGAACCTTCAGCCTGCCGTGGAGAGAAAGAGCAGCCATGCTCCCTGTGTTCCCTCACAGCAGCACGCCAAACCTCCATCTGTCACCAGCACCAGCCCACTGAGCCCACGGCACGCGCAGCAGTCGGAGTCACATGGAAGTGGAAATATACATGGGACAGAAGATTGAGTCTAAAGTTAAAATAATAGTTTGTGGTCCAGACATGGCTTGAGGTTGATTTGAGTTTACTTGGTTTGTTGATATGCAAAATAGAATTGGTCAATGGTTTAGTACACTGTAAATATGACACAACTTTACCCTGCAGAATTTGGCTGAAAATAAAAACAGACTTTTGGAAATCACAGATCAGTAATATTTTTTAGAAATAGGCTGATATATTAGGCTGATATTTGCACTTTTTAGTGTATTGTTATCAGCCTTAAAACTCAACATAGGCCGATATTTGTTTTGGCTGGCCAGCTGCCTAAAGAATACACATAAAGCTGTATTTGACCACCTTAGTATGAAGAGATAACTGCACTCACTTACTCTTACAAGTTTGTGGTAAAATAAGAGCTGTCCTACATATTGGCCCAAAAATATCGGCCATCGATTGCTCTGGATTCTAAACAATTGACATCGGCCATGGAAAAACCCGTATCAGGTGATCTCTAAATATATTTGTGCATTTCCACAGATGTGATGGAGGCTTCCTTAAGAGATAAAATGTGGTGATTTCAATGCAAACATATTTCTCTATTCACAGATCCATTATCCACCAATACATTAAAAACATCTCTATGAATATGATTGAGTGGGCACTTATAAACAGTCATCAAAGGTAGTATTTTTGTCATCCTCTGCCGATAACAGTGTGGGGTGGACACAGTAGATTAGTACCATGATGCTAACTGATGCTAATACTTCAGTCGTCCAGTAGGTTCCATAGTGGTCCATAGGTGTACATTTGTCTATGTGTCTTATACTTGTTCTGATACAGTTCAAGATCATTCTAAAGTTATTCAGGAAGGTTCATTTCTGTCCTGTGAATGTGACTTTTTCAGTATTGGTATCTGCTCAAATGAGCTTCTAGTTTCAATACTAGTTTTAGTATTAATTAGTATTGAATTTTCGATACTTTTGTCAAGCCTTGCTACTATTGTTTCCGCACATAGCCGGGTCTACCAAGGGCTAAAACAACCAATTCCAGTCAGGGGGCTTTGGCGGAGACATGCACATGCGAGGGAAATGAAAATATTGTGGAATCCGCCGCTGTCAGCCCCAACTGATGTATGCCTCATTATGGGATGTTTCCAGAGGCCGGCCCCGCCCTCCTCTCTAGCCCACAGTGGGACCCTCGAGCCTGAGCACATCTGGACTGCAGACGCGAGACCCTGCCTCACCACGACCAGAGTGCAAGGCGACCCAGCACACTTTTCACGCCAAGTGCCAGTGTGTTTACCAAACATTTCATAAGAGCTCATATATTTGGGACATAAATCAGAGGATGTGACAAAAAGGTTACGTTTAAAGGGCCCATATTATACTATTTCTTATTTATGTTATAATATTTCCTCATGCAAAAACATCCCTGGAGTTGTGTTTTTGTTTCATGCACTCATGTTTAACACACAGATCCTGTATAGCCTGAGGTCTTCTCTCAAACAGAAAACACTTTTCACCTTATGATGTCATGGTGGTAATACAGGAAGTGCTCCACTGTGTTTTTAAAATCCATGCACCCTCAGTGGAATTATTTGGATAGTTTCAGCCATAAACATGCCAATCTACTGAATGAAAAAATAAAAGTTAGCTGTTAATTTGAAAATTACTGCTTTGTGACTTCACAAGGTAGACCAGAACAAAGCATCTTGAGCTTTGGGGATGTACTAAAAATAAAAGATTTCTCAAACATGTGTGAATGAAACAAAACGCAACTCCAGATATATTTGTGATGAGTTGACATTTTAACATTTACGTAATATACAACCTTTAAGGTGG
Source organism: Periophthalmus magnuspinnatus (assembly GCF_009829125.3). Classification (NCBI taxonomy): domain Eukaryota; kingdom Metazoa; phylum Chordata; class Actinopteri; order Gobiiformes; family Gobiidae; genus Periophthalmus; species Periophthalmus magnuspinnatus. The sequence continues at coordinate 17,611,890 of NC_047136.2, forward strand.
GTTTAGATATGCACACGGTGCAGATGAGATCAGATCTGATCACATGCCGTGTGGAAGTTTGAGGTGGAAATATTTTTGTAGGATGGAGTGGACCCAGTGTTGTCTTGGCAATTGCTGGGCTAATCAGGAGCCATCTTGTTAAAATAAACACTAAACACTAATTCAACGTTTTTACAACTAAACTACTGACCGAATCCTTTTTGACCATTTTAGTGCAAGCCATGTATATTTGCAACTTTGTGTTCAAAAAGAGTGAAAAATGCTGCCGTCAGTGGCCACTGCATTTTCAAGTCCTGTGTGACATCATGCAGGACTGCTTTGATTACTTTTAGATGTTTTTGATTGCAAAACCTGGGCTTGAAGTCTGGATATCTGAGCACGCTGTTCCCTATCTCCCCCGTTTCGCAACTAAAACCAACAATGGTCTTGAGAACCAAAATGCAAAATCATAACATAAACATTGTTGTTATCATGTACAATGTTTTTGTAATTAAGAATAAACCAACATTAGAAATGAATCAGCAAAAGCTATATTTTATTTGAACATGTTTACCTATAACATACAGTTCCTTTAAGATTAAACTGAGACAGAAAAAGAGCCAACTTCCAAGAAAAAGAAAGCTTTTAACAGACAATACCAGGAGTTCTACTTGAACTATGGATTTATTGCGACAGGTGATTCCCACAGACCAAGCCCGCTCTGCATATTATGCGGCGACCAGCTCTGTAATGAGGCAATGAAGCCTTTCAAAACTGCTCCGCCACTTGGAGAGGCACCACTTGGAGAGGCCCCCCCCCCCGGTAAAATTTTCAAGCGTTGGCTGGTCCGTGGTGATAAAAAGGTTGGGGATCACTGTGTTACGCCACCTAGCAACTATGACAGCTGCTTTTTATTCAAATTTTAACAGTTTCATGTAGCACTGTTGTAGGTGAGGTAAACCAGTACTTACATTATATCCCATCATGCACCGTGCATGATGGGATATAGGAGGGCACGAAGTCTGCTCGGATGTGCATGAAATGGGACAGGCCTTGTCGCGCCAGAAGTGATGTAAGTGCCCTTCAAATGCAGCCAACGAAGTGTGCAGCCGTTGAATTGGGACATGGCTGAGGTATCCACAGCACCACGAGCAACATTCTCTGCTCGAACAGGGAACAGGGCAGTGCAAAAACAATGGTTCCACAGATGGTCCAAGTCACTTTGTCAGGTTTATGCGTTATTCATTTACTAACCTTTTGTAGTCACGGCTGCCCTTGGAAAAATTGACCAAAGCTATCATCCCCTCCGACCAGTATCAAGCACTTACTCACATTCACAGTTAAATGCCCTGTGCCTGATTTTTTTATTTTCTTAAAACTGTCAAAAACAGTGGTTTGCAGTGGTCTGACGTTATGCCTCACTTAGCTTATGCATGTAGAGCACCCTAATTATTCACCATGATGAGTTTTATAACTGTCTCTCAGAGACTAGAGCAGATTTTTGGTGTGAGGTTAATTGCTAACAACAATTAACATGCTAATGAAATCTTCCTGATTAGACAGTAAATTGCCTTATGATTAGATGCAGACTGCACATCGAACAAGTTTTGACGTCAAGAGCTGCCTATACAATTTATGTACTTGGGCTCAAATATATGGGAAAGACCAGACATAGTCTGTTTAATTTGTCCATATTTTTAAGCAGCAGGGGTTGCTTGTTTCACTCATAAGATCTGGCAACACAGCACAGGGCATCTTTTGGCTCTGAAGCCACAGTAAAATGCTGACACATTTTTTTTCCAGGTAGTCAAACAGTGAAGTCTTTAATTGCGTTTTTTTTTTTTTTTTTTTTTTTTTTAAAGGAGGGTAATTAAATGGTGATGATATATAAGCTTCACAATTGGACTGTGAAAAAAGACATGGAAAATCATGTTGGAAACTGTACAAGTTTAGGAGGTGGGTCTAGACACATTAATCAGGCTGTCAGTACATAATCAAAACAATGTTGTTGAAATGAAAAAGTGTTGTTGTTTCGATTAAGGCAGAGGTTTGTAAAGTGGGAATTACCTAGAGGATTAAAGAAGAGAGTGAGGGGAGAGGAGGGGAAGGTTCTGGACATATATGAACAGTGTGATTGGTCTAAGAGGTATCCACACTTCAGTCTCCACCCCTCCAGGAAGGTTTGTAATCTGAAACAACTGGCTATAATCAGGATAGTCCTGTGTGATATCACCTAGTACTTGAAATTGCAGAGGCCACTGCAAATGTACATAGTTTGCACTATAACTGCCAAAAATGGACTAGTAACAGTTGACAATATTAAAACATATATACATTTAAAAAAGTTCTTTTTTTTTTTTTGTTCTAACAATTGTTTAAAATCCATAATTACTTAAATTAACTAAGTCACAAGTTTACAATCATTATTCATAAAAGAGTACATAAAGAAAAAAGGAAGGACATTTAACATAGTAACATTTTCTTTATAATAGAGTGTAGGGCTGTTGGCTTTTAGTCATTTAGTCGATTAATCGAGTCTTAAGCTCATCACACACAGGATTTTTCAGTCCTCTACGTTTTTAAACGCGCAACAAAAAGAGCACAACACAGACATGAGGATAATCAGATGAGATTCAAAATTTTAAAACTGAGTGTAAAGATTGCAGTAGAATATGTCACCAAAGAGGTCGTGCATCACAAGCTAAAAATTGAGAATGCACTTTGTGTCAACTGTTCCCTGTTTAGAGTAAAACTCTAAAGTGGTCAAAAGGTCAGAGCATTGCACTTCTGGCTCAGATGCAAGTCAAAACTGTGCTATTATTATTTGCAAAATGGTAATAGTTTAGATAAATGCCCTTAATGCACAGAAGGCTGCAGAAAATAATACTGGAAGTAGAATTGTGTTTACTGTAGGAGCAGCTTCCAAGCTGCGTGGATTTATGTAAAGAGGCACTAACAGGTGTTAACAAACAAACAGAAAATTAATTTTTGTCAAAAAACAAGAGCAATGAAGTTGGCAAAAGCACACAGGCAGACAGGTGCCAAACGTCAAGGTGTCGTGACGGCGGGGTTGGGGTGGACCAAAGATGTGCAGGACTTGGGACAGGTTTACAGGGTTTTATTTACAGTTAGTGAAAAGTACAAATAATAGTTCAATAATGCAACAAGAGCCGTGGGCAGGGCGTGAGCAAGAGCCAGGGGCGCATCGGGGAAAAGCAGAGATGGGAACAGGGATCCGCCGGGGGCGGGACGCACACCAGACTGGGGCCAGAACCAGAGGAAGCCGAGCCAGAGCAGACAGGAGAGCGGGAACCGGAGGCGGGGCGTGGTACTGCCGGGACGAGACAGGGAGGTGAAGGTAAGGAGTAGACAATACCAGAGCTGGAGCGCGGAGTCCGGAACAGAGCCAGAAGCTAGGAGCTGTGGAGGTCAGGAGACCCGGAACGTTGACGCGCGGACGATCTGGCACCGAGTGTCTTCTCCCAGCTCCTCTTATCCACGGCAGGTGTGGTGATTAGCCAGATGGACAACAGGTGCGTGCGGGAGGAGCTGAGAGCTCCGCCCAGCTCCAGGTACAGACAGGTGAGGGAGGGGGAAGAGCACACGGGGAGGCACAACAGGAACAGAAATACGTGCATCATGACACAAGGTCAGAGATACGCTGCTGTTATGAGACGGTGCTATCAGAGATGTGAGCCACAGAAGAATGCAGACTTGCTCTTATTCCAGTCACACTGTTTCTGAGATTACAAAACTCCTCCCAAAAAGTTTTGTCAACACACAGCTGGCAAACAACTGATTGTGCACTTTGGTGCAGTTGACACCAAAATGGAACAGACTGAAATCTTGAAAAAGGATTTCAGGAGGAGCTTGATAAAGTGGAGGTTAAGACATTAACCTGTGGACCTCTTCCCAGCATAGACAGAAGGAAGATGAACAAATTTACCCGGCTGTTTCAGCTGAACACACGGCTGTTCAACGTGTATGCACCCAGAGGATGGCACTACATTGAGAACTTTGATCTATTCTGGAAATGAGAGGACCTGTTCAAGGGAAATGACCCGCACTTACGGAGAACGTTCTCCACACTCCGAGGCACCGGCTGGGACAGGGTCCTGGGCCAGTGAGAGAAAAGGGGAATGAGAAAAACATCCCTTCTGTGCCAGCAAGAGACCAAGTTAATGTGTCAGTACCACCAGCAGCAACACAACTACCACAACCACCTCCCCCACCAAAAGAGTCATCACCAGCAACACAACCATCTGCCCAGCGAGGGATTCAGCAGCACTACCACCTTCCCCAGAGAACAAGTCAGCAGCACCACCACTTTCCCAAGTGAAGGATTCATCTCCAGCACCACTTCCCCCAGGGTGCTCGTCACAGGCCTTGAACCTGTCTGTGACAGCCCCCAAAGAGGTTTCAGTCCATGCACCCCATGCAACCCCCTGCATGAGCATAATTCTAAAACAGTATTTCTGTGCTTACGCATGCCCCTAACTATTCGTAGGATTCATTCTCCCAGAAGAACAATTTTAGTAAAAACAAATGTGAATGCCAAAAATCTCAAATCATCTCAAATGCCTCAAAGGTCCCGTAGTACACAAAACTGAATCTTGTCATGTTAGAATATTGTTACTTCATCAAAAACATTTTGAGTAATCCTTTATTAGTCTATTTACATCTCCAAAGCCCAAAATGCTCTGTTGTCTGTCACTGTAACGTGTAGTTTTCAAGTTAACAGCTACTTTTTACCTTTTATTCAGCAAAGATTGGCGATTCCAGGGAGGAAATTGTCCAAGTCCTTCTAGTGGAGGTGCATGGAGTTCAAAAACACAGTGGAGCACTTCCTGTATAACCACATTACATCACAAAATGGATAAGAGTGTTTTCCGTTTGAGAGAAGAACTCAGCCTACATATGCAGAATTTGTTTGCTAAATGTGTGAATGAAACAAACAACAGGCTTTTTTCTGATGAAGAAACAACAATATAACAGATCAGAAAATAGCGTAAAATGGGCCCTTTAAGTTCAAACTTTTTTGTAAATTTGTACCATGAATATGGGCCAATGTCCCTTTTAAGACTCAAAAGCCTCCATACTGCTATTCACATTGGTGTTACAAAAGTATTTTTCTGACACTACAAGTATCGTGCACCAAAAAACAAAGCACAAAAACAGATGCAGACGCCCACAGAAATGTAAGATTACACTCAAAGTAAAACCTGTGCTGGAGCTGCCAGAGCCTGCAGTCCTGGGGCACACTGGCCTCCCACCACTCTCTATACACACAGGAAACTACGCACAAGAGATGAAGAGACTGTGGATTTTTGTTTAATATTTAGTGTATGTCAAGGGGAGGGAGTATTATGCAAAATTGATTTATTTGAGATTTCTACCATGTTATAAAGTTCCCTCATCCAACATGCCTGAAGAGGGTTTAGATGTCATTCAGCCATGCATGTTTCATTAATTTAGCGATCTAACAGGTTCAGATAGACATGGTTATGCTTATGGTTAGCTGTAATATTCTGTGCTTTGACAGCCCACAAACCTATGTAATCCATGCTCCCACATGACAGTCCTCCTCCAGTCTTGAATACAGGACAATACAGGGTTAGTCAAACATGCTTAAAATCAGACAAAATACATCTGTATTTTCAGTACAATAAAACTTTACATCCCTCCTTGAACCGCCCCCTTAACATGGTGGAGGGGTTTGAGCACCCGAATAATCCTGGGAGCTATGTTGTCGGGGGCTTCATGGACCTGGTAGCTTCACCCATGGCAAACAAGTCCTGGGGGATGGGTCAGACTAAGAGCGGTTCAGAAGACTTTCATGATGAGGACACAATCAAGGCCAGTTACGTTGCTTAACTCTGCATATGGTGTTTTAACAGCATTGTAAACTTGTTCATTTTGGCAATTTTAGTGCGAACTAGATATATTTGCAGCTTTCTGGTCAAAGTGTGTGCTGCTTGTTCTCACACCTACAGACCCTGCCCCCATCCCTCTCATCCCCCTCACCCTCTTCTTTATTCCTCCAGGTACTGCCCAAGTTAGCAGCTCTGTTTGAAATGTGGTTGTGGGCAGTGTAGGTGTTTAGTTCTACTTTAAAATATGAGTACCAGTAAAATAATGATGAGGGGACATTATTAATACCTAAAAGTTGATTTTGCATATGACTTGTTCAAGTATAAGACCGCCATGCTGTGGGACTTAGAGTATTTAACTCAGTTCGGTGTCACGCTCCAGTAAAAGCACAAAGTGACAAATCTACTGTTGAATTTTCCCATTGATACATGAATGTGATGGCAGGCCAACTGTCCCCTCAGGATGGACTTAACCAAATGATGGATTCAGACCACCCAACCATCTCCACCTCGCCTGCCTACATATCCCACGCTGCACCGGGGCTCCCTGCCAACACCCATCCATCCTCTCCCGTTATCTCATCACCTCGACGCTCACCAAACAACCGTAGCTCTGTTTAAACTCCTCTACGAAGACCACTCGTGTTAGAATGCAAACAAAAAGCGGAATAGGTCTGCAGAATTTATGTCATTGTTGTTTTTAATCGTTTCTCAGTGCTGACGAAGTGCTTGGGGCGACGAGGTATGGGCGGGCCGACAGCCAAGCCAAATACACAGCGGAGGGTCTGCCAAGCAAATGGAGCAGCGCGATGTGAAAGTGCGTTTGAAAGATGTCTGAGGAGGAGTGTGTGGGTTGGCTGTCACCGCGTGTTTTATGGTCAAGAACAACCCCGAAAGCCGCGGGGTTATGGAAAGCTTTGTCGCACGTTCATTATTTCTCAGACTGATGTGCTAATGATCCTGCTGGTCCAAACACACATGACCTACTGGATATCCACGTGTTTAATTTATGATCAGTAAAAGCTGGGGATTAGAGTGTGATGTGGATTGTGTAAACCCAGTTACATTCTGCAGACTTGCTGGTTACTTTTCTAAAGCTTTCAAAAAATTTGCCTTTGCGCTGTTACTGTTTTTCCACTGAACTTTAAAGGTGCACTATGTCATTTTTCTGTTAAAGGATCACATATGTGGAGAGATGAACAAGCTCACAGTAAGAGTTTCTAGTTTCTGAGTAACAGTGGTTCAGTGATTAGAGCACTCATCCAACAACCTGAGGGAGGGGGTTCAATTTATGCCTGGCACAAGCTCTGTTATTGTGTCCTAAAGCAAGACACTTCACCCAGCCTGAGTGAGTTTTGGTGGTAGTTGGAGACGCCCGTGGCACAGATTAGCAGTGCCATTTTTGTGGCTCATTTTTACAAAAGTAGGTTTTTGCCACCAAGCATGAAGAGAATGAATAGTGTTCTGAGAGAATGTAAGGGCCCATATTATACTATTTTTGGATCTATGATTTAATTCTGTTTCCTCATCAAAAACACACTCAGAATTGTGCTGTTTTATTCACACGTTTATCACAGAGTTGTTTTCTCAAACAGAAAGCAATCTGTTTCACTTTGTGAAGTCATGTACTAATACAGGAAGTGCTTCACTGTGTTTTTTTTAACTCCATACACCTTCACTAGAACCATTTATAATTTCAGCCCTGGAATTGAACTAAAGGTAAAAGGTAGCAGTTAACTTGAAAACTATTACTTCATGACTCCAGGTCTGTTTTTAATGACACAACATTATAACATAAATCTCACAAGAGCCAATTTCTCAGAATATACACCTTTATTGTTGTAACTTCATACTCCACTAAAAATATCTCAAATAAGTCCTGAAATACACAACAGTGGGGTATGAAGCAGTTCAAATGAGATCTGTACTTCAGGTGAAGGAGTAGTCTTAAAAACACAGAACGTAGAGGTGGGAACACGTCGTTGTATTGTAAGTCACAAGTAAATCTCTAGTCAAATCAAACCCAAGTCCAATGCTCTGAACAGACCATGCAGCTTGGTCTGTTCAGATACTGATTCCGATGCTATGGCCTCAAGTATCTGCTGATTCCCTATATCAACCAATACAAGAAACTGAAAACAGCATTTATTTCCTTGACAAAAATAAAATAAGACAGAACTGATCCAAATGTGTTATGTAACTGTTATTTATCTTTCTAGTAAATACAATACAACTTTGTATAGATAAAGGTTATTATGAGACATTATAATAACAGGACATTATGAGACTTTCTGACTCAACTACGATTGACTGAAGTGATATTTGGAAGCCAATATTTGATCCAGCAGTTTTCAGATATTCAATACTAGTATTGGATCGGTGCGCCCCTGAGCTCCAAGTCCTTGCAACTTTTTATTTTATTTTTATATTTTTTATATTTTGCTCACTTTAACTACATAACTTGGTACTTGAATACTAAATTTTACAGTACTCTAGTGATTAGAAGGACCACTTGCAAGTAACCACAAGGGATCTATAATATATTCTCAAAAATGTATTGATACTTTGCAGCTGATATCATCTGTAGGCACGCTCTGTCTGACGCCAGGGCAGACTGAGCTGAGAAAGAACTGACTTAACTACAACAGGTGACATTATTCAAATCCATTTTTTTGGTGTTTCTTGAGTTTTTAGACCATCGTAAAGCTTTTTTGTTTTTTGTTTTTGGCTATGCTTGTTAATGTGTGCATTAGCATTGTTAATTGCTGAACATTCCATCATCCACATCCATGCAGAACACCCCCAGTGTGATGTCACTGTGAAGTAAAAGTAAAAAACTACAAACTTGGTCATTCTCTTGTAAAGTGAATTAACATTTCTTAAGCATGGATGTGGCCATGTGGTTATTGTCATGCAGTTCAAAACCTCAAACTAACACTGCCTTGTATATGTACTGTACCAGCTGAAAGTGAGTTTTGAGAGGATTACAGTGTGGTTCCAAAAAGAATATCATGAATATATTTGGAAGTGAAATAGGTGTTTCAATACATTATAAGCATTTCATTACATAGACCTTGCCAGAGGTGACTAGAGTAGTGCTCCAAGAAATGACTTCAGTAAGAGTAAAAAAGTATTTGGGAAAAGTACTAGCCAATAGTGACTTAAAGAGTAACTGTCTCGACATAACATCTGAAGAGGTTTTAGATGCCATTCATGCATCTTTCAGTAATTTAGCGATCTCTCTCGGGCAATATTTAAACCCTCCTTATGTTTAACTTTAAGATTCTGTACAATGCTCACCCCAAAAGCCTACAACATCCATATTTCCACGCAACAATTCTCCATAAATACACAAAACATAATACAAAACTGTGAACAGCAACTTGACAGACATGATGTGCAGTAGTTTTATTAGGGGGGTGTACAGTGATTGTGTTGACATAGCGCTCTGAAGGGGGAGTGGCTCAGTTCGACAAAAACAAAAGAGAAACTAATAAAACATGTTAATATGTGATTTTCGGCGAGTATATCATTTTCAAAACAATAAAAGGTAACATGGTGATCTAAATATGTTATGTGTTAGCAGTCAATGGCCTCTTTAAAAAGTTACTCAAGTAAATGTAGTCACTTCTGGACGGTGTTACAGTGAGTAGAGTGATATTTTTGGAGGGAGCCGGCTGTAACCTTGCAGCTATTCAGTACCACTGGTTTTTCACTGTGTTGGCTTTACAAGCATTTATCAGTTCATTCATGACACACACCTGGCATTCAAGTTACCAGCGTGACGGCAGGCGCATGTGATTTGAATCAAAATGACTCACGTTGTGCTTTTGACACTATACAGCCCTCTGCTCCAGGCTCCTCTTTATGCATGCACAGTCAAATGCAATTTTCATAACAAGTTGAATGTCTTATGTGGAGAATTAACACCCCATAGTCTGGTAAGATGTCTGGCATTCTCCTTATTATAAATGACAAAAAGATGATGAAAAGCAGATTTTGATGGAGTAGCCAAAAATTGTACTAAAGTAAGAGTAACATAATATTACTCAAGTAGAAATACAATGTAGGGTTGTCAAAACTATTGAAAATCAGATACTAATCAATACTTTAACTATTACCGAAACTAATAAACTTTTCCTGAATAACTTTACAATGATCTTGAACTGTATCAGAACAAGTATAAACATATAGACTAGTCCATGGCCCACCTGGAGGACTGAGGGATTACACAGATATAAGACTACAAGGTAATATAAAAAAGTACTATTATTTAATGTTAAAAATCATATTCTATTATATAAAGAAGGAGGGTTTTTAATTTTAATTGTGGTATCAAAAATCAGTTTTGCATATCAGTGCCATTCCTTAGTATTGAAATTAATTGAATTTGATGGATGAAACAGTAAATAATATGGTGGGTTTCAATAGGGCCTGGAAGAGATCACTAAATTACTCAAACATGCATGGATGACGTCTAAAACCTCGTCAGGGATATTTTTGATGAGGGAACATTATAACATGGTGGAAAGTGCCAGAAAGTCAATTTACCCTTTCCTTAAGTAAAGTAAAGATAGACTTTCATTCAAGCTCAGTACTTTTACTTTTGTCTTTTGTTTTTCTCCCATTACTGCTCACATGATTTTACTCCGTCACCTCCACATTAGCTTCCCCTTTAGCTGTCCCAGGGCAGGGTTAGTGTGGATGTTTTTGTGAGTGCTCTCTGGAGGGTCAGTGCGCCGGCTTCCTGACCGCTGTGCTGCTTTTGTCGACTCTCCAAACTGCACCGCTACGGACTTCCAGTGGAGCTTAAGATTTATGGACACCTCGCTGTCGGGGGGCAGACTCCATGCGTCCTGACAAGGCCTGCTTCAGAAACAACATTAACATTCCAACAAGACTCTGCTCTTCTCTCAGGGAAGTGCAGATGGTGAGAAATTGAGGCGCCATTATGGTCAAAATTCCACAAGATTTTAGTCATATTTAGTGTATTTTTTTCCAACGCACATTTTATACCAATGGAAAATATTTGCTAATGTGGACATACCATCAAGGTTGCTTAAAACAGACACAAACATTTTTTTTTTACTACTAAACTCTGTATATGGCCACTGCAATTTCAAGTAGTAGATGATATCACCCAGGACTGCCCTATTTAAGTTCAGTAGTTTCTGATTGCACCTGGTTACAGGGGCAGAATTTGAAGAGTAGATAACTGTTAGACTTCACGCTGTTCTTAAAGTGCCAGACTCCACTCCTCACTCTCCTCTTAAAGTGAGACTAAACACCTATACTCCTTCCACAACCGCATTTTAAATAGAGCTGCTAAACTGGGCAGCACCTGGAGGACTAAAGAAAAGACTGAAGGGGAGAAGGGGTGGGATCTGGAGGTTTAAGGAGCAGCTTAACAGGTAGTCACACTTCAAACTCTGCTCTGAAGCCAGGTATTTGTAAATCAAAAACACCTGGTTATAATCAGGGCAGTCTTTAGTGATGTTACAAACTACTGGAAATTGTAGAGGCCACTGAAGGCAGCACGAACACTGCCAAAATGACTATTATCCTATTTTAGTGTTTTATTTAGTATTTAGTTCAACTTTAAGTCCTCCAGGTACTGACCAAGTTAGCTGCTCTATTTGAAATGTGGGAGGAGTTTGGTGTTTAGTTCTTATCCTGAAATCTCAGGCTAAAACCATCTCTATCAAGTCTGGGTCTAAGATAATTCAGGCCTGAGGTTTGGGCTCAGTCCTTGTGAATTTAGGAAGGCCAGAACAATGGAGCAATAAAATCACTGAACATGAACTGAATACTCTAGCTAGACTAAAGGTTTTAGTTACCCTTCCCACTATGAGTATGTCTATAATTGGTATGTTGCAGCTGTCATCAACATCAATGTGTGATGAACTGTTGGCACACTCTGTTTGAAGCTCTGTTGGACTTTAATCTGAGCTTTATTTTAACACAGTCTGACCAGTCTTTAGGAACTACAACAAGTGAACAGATTTGTACTATTAAACAACTCTCGCACACAAAATTACAGTCACAAGTTAGTTAGCATTAGCCAACAGTTTTTCAGTTAGTTACTCTCACCATTTTGTTGAACATCAAACTCCTAAACAGGACCATGAACGTTCATATTGATTACAGGCTCTTGAAAATGTGTTGGTTAAATACATTTTGTATTTTTCTTGAAGTTACAAGTCTGTGTGCGTTGTGTCTTCATGATAACAGCTAAACATTCCGCCAAAGGCATACATGTAAAATGACTCCAACGTGATGTCATTGCAAAGAAACAATCAGCAGTTTTATGTAGTCAATATGATTTAAACAAAAATAACACAAGAGGCTAAAAAACACTGGATTTATGCAGAATCAAAGAGCAAAGCAATTCTGACGTGCAGAGAAGTTGATAGAAGTTGAAGTTGATACAGTTCAATTGGTCGATGACCAGTGACCTGCTCCATTTTCCATGTGTAACTGAAATAATCAAACCTGATTGGTCGGTTCTGTCAGAGTTTGATCTGAGACACAGAGGAGGTGGTGACCAGACAGAGAGAACCTCTATATTTTAGCAGAAATACAGACTATTTTTGTAGCACCATTACAGCAGCACATAACAAAGCCTCAGCTAAACCTCAGTCTGATCTAATGTTTCTGTCGGTGACATTACCTTGAAGTGTTTACTCCAGCTGGAACTAGCACCCATTCCAGGTCTCCATGGAAAAAAACAATAAAAAACAATAAAAAAAAAAAAAAAAAACCCACTGCTGAAATCACACCATACAATAGTTGCACTTCTTAGTAGGTCAAATGTAAAGTTATAATGTGCCTAGTTCTTATATTATGTGTGTGTAAGTGCGTTTGCCCTGGTCTTTCTCTGTTGGAAGCCCAGCACATGCCAAGCCTTTAGTGAAAAAGAGGTTTAAACATGTGCTCCAGACCAGAAGACTGCTGGTGGACACGCTTTCTACATTTTCAAAATTAAAAACACTGAGGAACAGCCTCAGTTTATTTTTTCAACAGCTATGGTAGGGAATGAAGGAGAACAATTACAGGTTAGTGTTGGTCAAAGAAGTTATTGGAAGTCTGTAGATATTCACATAGATTTATTGTTCTCAGCAAATATGAGCAAGCATATTTTGATTTGTCAAGCGGTTTGGTATATTACAGTACATCTGTAATCAACACCAGACATTTTGTCCAAAATGCAGAGACAAATCACGCACAAGGGAGACATTTTTCTGACAGTTTAATCCTTCATCCAACAAAATAAATGTGTTGCAATTTATTTCTATTACTCTAACTGCTATTTTAGTTTGAATTTATAAAGAACCTCAGATCCTGCATATATTTGTGAACTTTAGAAACTGGATCAGGAAGTAAGATGTTGGCTGTTATTACTAGTGGGCAAAAAACAAAACAAAAGATAAACATAAACATAGCCATTTGTCAGCACTTGGATATAATGTTGATATCAGTACCAGGCTGCAATTTAGACAGGTTCTTGCCTTTGTAAACTTTATGGTTGCTAGATAACAGTTATAGAATTACCTCTAAAATCTGCAAAATGTACCTATGTCCCTGTGATTATGTTTCACCGTTGCCACAGAGCTGTTTTCACATTCATTCATGTGTCCAAATGTGCACGCTACTCTACTTGCATAACTATTTAGGGGTCGCGTCATTTTTAGTGGTGTCCAAATGTCCAGTGAGTGAATAAGTGGTGCAGTCAAAATTCCCCATTATCCACCTTGAAAAGTAGTGTCCTGCACTGCTCACTACACTGGTCAATACAGACCACAATACACTGCGAGAGTCAGAGAAACACAAGTGACAGCAATATACACTTATGAATGAAGCAGATAGACCTGCTGGTTTATCAGACTGTTGACCTGTGATTATGAATAAAACACTCTTAAATAAACCATTGAGATTCATCTTGACATAAACTTGTATGGTTGTTAGTAGTCGATAAATACTTGAATAAGTATAATGAAAGGATAAATAAGTGATAAAGTCGAAGAACTAAAAGTATTGCTGAGCACCACAAGAAGGAGAAAGAGCAGCCTTATATTGCCATGGCCGACACCAGAAAATGGACTGAAAATGAAAAAGTTATGTTAATCAATTATATAAAAAAAAAACAACCCACACACACAAGATGAATTAGATAGAAGAGATTTAGTCCCCAATCCAAAAGAGTTTGGTCAGTTCAAGTCTTTTCGGTCACAATAACATGTATTTTTAAGTACCAAAACATAATTATGAGTAAATACATCTGCTTTTATGTATTCCATGCAGTAAGTGGCAAATCCCGAATCTCATTTTATTTGTCCCACTTTGCTTAATTTAGTGTCCCGCTTTACCTGAACAGACACCTGTCTCGGGGGAGAGGGTTTTTTGGGACATTTTGAATGACAGTTCCTAAAGTATTTTGTTTTTTAATCAAACCAATAATTTGAATTGACGACAAGACCTAAAACAAACTTAAAGCACATAAACACTGCAACACTGCACTTTTTGAAAACTCAAGAAAAATACTAAATGGGTTTAAACAATGCATTTTCAGGAGCCTGTTCTCAAAACGAGTGTTTATACTTCTGGCTAATGTTAACTAGCTTGTGACTGTATTTTTTGTTTTTTTGTTTTTTTGAGAGAGAGACTTGTTTAAGCACAAATCATTTCACCTGTTGACACCTTCAGACAGAGCAGTGTCTCAGTTAGCATCACACCCCCAGGGAATGTTGAAAAATCAGCTGCAAAATATCAATTAACATCACCTCTGTGCCACCAACTCTGGAACAGGCTGACTGTGAATCCAACTAAAATGATGATGTAGAGAAATAATGTCTAGGTTTGACTTTTGACTCTAAGGGGCAACAGCACCATCTTGTGGGAAAGCTGGAAGTAGATTTCGTAGTTGTAATAAGCACAACATGAACATTAATTCTATGTATATATATATATATATATATATATATATATATATATATATATATATATATATATATATATATATATATATATATATATATATATATATATATATATATATATATATATATATATATATATATATATATATATATATATATATATATATATATATATATAGCACTGAAATTGCAATAGCTACAGCTATTGATTTAGCCTCATTGACTCATCAACTTCTTCACTCCTCAGTACACCATGAGATATTGTAGGCTTTCTGTGGCAATCTCAGGTGAACAAAAGTGTAAAATAAATTGTAGAATAAATCAGTTCAAATAAAACCAAAAATGAAAAATCTGTTAACTTTAAAACTACCCATGATAATAATAATAATGCAGGATTACTCAAATGTGTGAATGAAACAAAACACAACTCCAGGTATGCTTTTGGTGAGGTCACAACATTGTAATATTATAACATACTTTAACATTGAGGTAAGAATTCTATGTGGAATTTGCCAAGAATTCCATATGAAATGTATTAAGCCTTAGCCTGACGAGAAGCTGTACAGGATGTCCCAATTATCTGGAATGTTCTGATCCACATATTGCTACACATTTTTTGTATCATCCCCCACAATGCAATTCACTGGCAGTGCTTGTGCCTTTGTTGGAAATGAGTGCTAACTGTATAAAAGAGAGTAAACAACCAATTTTGGGATGGTCCAACTACAGCCTCTGATTTGTAGTCTCTCAAATGCAGAAGACATCTCTGGAGTATCCTTGTTCATTCAGCATCAAATATATAGCTTCTTTTACCCTTTTATTTATTTTAAACTCTGTTTTGATACTAGGCATTAGACTTGTTACTCAATACTGATTCTGATACCACAATGATAATAAAAACACTATTTAGACAATAGAATGTAATTTTCATTATTAAATCATAGTACTTTCTTTTATATTCCCATGTGGCCTTATATCTGTGTAATTTCTCAGTCATCCAGGTAAGTTTTGACAATCCTATCACACAGACAGGATACATTTCCATCAAGAGTTTTTATCTCTGTAAATTTAATAAATGGTTGGCCAAAAAAAAAAAAAAATTACGAGCTGAAATATCATGCCATTTTTAACCACTAGAGGGCAGAAGGGGACCAATTTATATTTAGTCTATGCGGGGTCTTAGCACAAACTCTGGCAGTTGAAGCAAATGTATTATGTCTAATATCATTATTCAGAATTTCCTTTGTCCCACAGTTCTCCCAAAACTAGAAAATGGAATTCAAATCTTTCCATAAGGTTATTATAAAAGGTATCAAATGATTGTCAACAGAGGTGGGTAGTTATTTTACTTCTCAGAGTACTTTTCTTGCAGCATACTTTTACTCTGTATTGAGTAATATTTCCATTGAAGTAACAGTACTCTTACTTGAGTAAAGGTTTGGTTATCATCCCACTGTGACAAAAGCTTTTGTTGACAGTATGAAATTATATGAACATTTGTGTCTTGCATTGCTCCTTCAGATATGATTTAGTTGTCTATCCTTTGAAAATACCAGATTTTGTGCATTATTATGTGATGGATTCAATATATATACATTATGCAATTACTTTTACTTGAGTAGTACTTTCCCAAATACTTTTTCACTCTTTCTTGAGTAAAATTTTAATATCACTTTTCTGCTGCTCCAAACAGGGACGCCTCGTTCTTTCTTTGACAATATTTGTATGACACTTGTGACATATATTTAGTGGGTTATAGCCTCTTCAGGGATGTGTTCATTTGTGGTATGAGTAACAAAGAAGCTACTAAATCAATTGTAAGTAAACGATATTTTGATTTACATTATTATCGTAAACATTATTACTTACTCCACACAGGAAAATATTTTAATTTGAAACTATTTTGGACAGAGGTGCCAGAGTAGCCAAAAACTGTACCCAAGAAAGAACAATGTCACTTCAAAATAATAATCTTCAAGCAAAACTAGTGGTCCCAGAAATTACTCAAGTAAGTATTTGGGAAAACTACTACTCAGGTAAGAGTAACTTAAAGAGTAACTGTTGGAACAGTGGAACATCTGAATTATTATTTGAAGTGAATGTAATTTGACGGACAAAACATGAAATAATATTAAAATAAAAGGAGAAAAATGAAACATATCCAAAGGCAGTGCAAGAAACGCAAATGTTCAAATCACTCACAGTGGGAAGAGAAACCAAAACTTTACTCAAGTAAGATTACACTGTCAAATACATTCCTCAAGTACGAGTTAAAGTATGTACTTTGAAAAAGCACAATTTCTTTAAAAAGTTTCTTAAGTAAAAGCACTGAGTAAATGTAACTGAATACTACCCACCTCAGCAGGCAGAAATACTATTAAACGAATATCTCTAAAATAGTCAAAACTGGCACCGCAAAATGAGATGAATATTTTCAGTGTATGCTATTCCATCATCCAAATCCATATGACCAGTTTTCATGTTTTTCTAATTGTGAGTTGGTTTGGTGGGTTAGTACTTGTGGCCAATGTTTATCTTAACTTAACATCAGTCACGTGGCAGTGGCAGAACTAATAACAACAACAACAACAAACTTTATTTATAAAGCGCTTTTCATACAAGAAAAATGTAACACAAAGTGCTTTACAGTGCATTAAAATCTAAAATTATTAAAAATAATAAAATAAGTCAAAGCTAAACAAGTAAATAAAACATAAGTAAAACATGGATATCAACATAAACACACTAGCCAGCCTAAATAAGCCTAAATAAATAGAAAAGTAAACTAAAGTGATAAATACTAGTCAAATGCTATGCTAAAAAGATGGGTCTTGAGCCTGCTTTTAAAAACCTGAATGTTCTCTGCGGCCCTGAGGTCCTCCGGCAGGCTGTTCCATAGACGGGGGCCATAAAACTGGAAAGAGGCCTCTCCATGCGTGTGTGTCCTGACTTTGGGAATGACTAGGAGCCTGCTGCCGGAGGAGCGCAGGGGCCGCGAGGGTTCATAGGATAAAAGCAGTTCTGTAAGATAAGAAGGCCCAAGACCATTAAGACATTTAAAAACCAGTAAAAGAACTTTAAAATCAATCCTGAAACACACAGGGAGCCAATGCAGGGATTATAAAACCGGTGTAATGTGGCCCCGCCCCCTGGTCTTAGTCAGGACACGTGCTGCTGAATTTTGTAATAATTGTAGACCTGAAATAGCCTTTTTGGGAAGACCAGAGAGCAGGGCATTACAGTAGTCTATACGACTGGTGATAAAAGCATCAGCATCTCTGTGTTGGCCCGAGAGAGAATGGGACGGACTCTGGCTATGTTTTTCAAATGGTAAAAACCAATTTTTGTGATGTTTTTAATGTGTGGAATAAAAGTCAGCTCAGAGTCAAAAATAACGCCCAGGTTTCTTACTTGTGATGATGGATTAAAAGACTGTGACTGTAATTTGGGTAAAAGTTTCTCTCTCTGGGCCTCAGGACCAAAACCTCAGTTTTGTCCTGGTTAAGCTGGAGGAATTTTCTGCCATCCAGGATTTGATGTCTAAAATACAGTTAAAAAGAGCATCCACTGGGCTGGTGTCATCAGGAGACATGGAGATGTAAAGCTGTGTATCATCTGCATAGCTGTGGAAGCTGATTCCATGTCTCCTGATGACATCACCAAGAGGGAGCATGTACAGGTTAAAAAGTATAGGACCTAAAATGGAACCCTGGGGCACACCACATGTGATTTTATGAACCTGAGAGGAGTAGGTGTCTAAGCTTACCATAAATGTTCTGTCTGTGAGGTAGGAAGTAAACCATTTGTGTACAGTACAAGAGAGGCCGACCAGGTGTTTGAGTCTGTTTAAAAGAATAGTGTGGTCTACTGTATCAAATCAAATCTTTGTCAAGGCTGTCTCTGTACTGTGGTTTACTCTAAAACCAGACTGACATTCTTCAAGAATGTTCTGTGTGTTTAAAAAATAATTAAGCTGGGTAAAAACAAGTTTTTCTAAAATTTTGCTTAAAAATGGTAAGTTAGACACTGGTCTATAATTGTTAAAATCATTAAAATCTAAATTGCTCTTCTTCAGCAGGGGCCTCACCACTGCAGCTTTAAAAGCAGTTTTGAAAGAAAATAATAAATAATGAAAATAAAAGTACAAAAATACTTAGTGCTTAGTAGTGTCATAAATATGGACAATTTCATGCAAAATGCAGGGAAATGTATATGCAAGGAACACATTTTTGGCAGTTCAAACCTGTTAATAAAATAATGGCGATGTCACTTATTATTTTTTATTTTATTTTATTTTTTTATTTGTCTTGGGCAAATAGACATCTTTTCTCTTGCATAGCCTAGGCAGCCACAATCGATGTCAATCAACACATGATACAAGAGACAAGGAAAAATAAACAAAAACAGACAGCAAAACACACAAAAAAAAGAGTATCTCCGATTGCCCAAAAAGGAGTGGGAAGAAGAAAACTTTCATTACTCTATTTCTAACTTTTGTGCAGTTTGGACAGGTGTCAGCTCTTGTTACCATTAAGGTTGCTAGGTAACAGTTGTGGAATAACCTCTATGGATGAGTGGCCAACCTTATCATGCATTTTAATTTGAACTAGTTTAACCAGTGTGGCATTATATTATTGTTTGAACAGCGAATGACATCTTAAGCCTCACTATTTGTTAAATAGAAATATGTGTGCTGCGGGCTGTCTGTGTTTAATTAAGAAGCCTTTTATTATTTGATAATCAGGACGTGAGCGGTTAGCATGTTAGTTGTCATTAGCTTTGCCATGATGGTGAAATGTCACTCTGGTCCTGAAAGTTGTGGAATAATTATGAGACTCAGAATGCATAAGATGAGTGAGGAATGACTTTGTTTGTCTGGGATCCAGCATACACATTTCTCCAATACGTACGAAGATGTGAGCCTGGTCATGTGTGAATCTCAGATGGAAGGGATTGACAGGTGGTTTAGCCAATCAGGGGCACAAATGGTTTGTCTGTATATGAGCAATTAAAGAAAAAAAATATAACAGGAAGCTGAAAAACATGATGGATTTCTGCAGAGTCAATATACAAAGTGCTAACTTCTGTTAATATGAGATGAGATAAATTTCATTTGTAAATGATAGGTGACTAGTGAGCTCCTTGGTTTCACACGCATCACACTGAAATTAAGCGAACACAATCATTGCACAACCATGTTTGGCTGGGCTTGAGATGCAATAGAGGGTCTGAGAACCAGACATATATGACTCTGTAAAAAAATGCAAAGAGGTATCATTCTGGATTTGCAAGGCAATGATTAGACCACTGGAAACCATTTAAAATGAACCAGTTTTGTTTTTGTAAGGTACAGGGGTTAGGGTGACATCTACTTGTAGCAGAGGGAATTACATTCGAAAAATCAAACAACAATCAGGGCTACAATAATTGGTTAATTTTTCTGACATTCCAACAAAAATGCCATTTTGATTTATGGATTTAAAAACAGCGCAGGAGACCTCTTACTTTTTCCTCTTATGCCACAAATCTGAATTCAAAATCACATGCTTTTATGGAGCTTAGGGGGAGTAGACTTACTAACAGGAAACAAGCATGACAACTACGGGTCTGTTTTTGACGAGACAACCCTGTTAAAATATGGTTCAAAATATGTTCTTTAAATCTGATGTCATATTGTTCCCCATAGTCATGAGATATCTATATACAGATAAAAATAATATAGTCT
Source organism: Periophthalmus magnuspinnatus (assembly GCF_009829125.3). NCBI lineage: Eukaryota > Metazoa > Chordata > Actinopteri > Gobiiformes > Gobiidae > Periophthalmus > Periophthalmus magnuspinnatus. Next base: position 17,632,400 of record NC_047136.2, read on the forward strand.
TAGTGTGAGTGTTTTTATCAGGGCTGGATGGTGATTAATCGGTGGATGGTGTCTTTGGATTTGTCGACTAATCTTTTTTTTAATTTTTTTTTTATAGGACTTATAGGAAAACTACAGAAAGCAGATGTTAGTTACTTTGAGTGTTAGTTAGCTGAAGATTTTGTATCTTTTGGTAGTTATATATAAAAGGACAGATCAAGCTCTGCCTTTATATAAATACATTGATTCCTAATACTACTCCTAATACCTGCATAAACAGTGGCAGTCCTGTGCAGGTGTAGTCTTGTGAGTACACTTTGGGTCAGATATATAGATATGTGTAATAAATTTGAGAGCTTTAGAAATGTCTTTTAGTTAAAACATAGAGTCAGACCACATAATGTGTTTTTCTTTTCTTTTTCCATCAAACTGATCCAACTGACGTCTGTCCGTGTAACACTCGGGGACATAGGCCATAGTGTGTGGAGCTCAGCTGAAACAGCTCTGTAAAATGTGACCAAAGATAACATTTTGTGACATGAGTTGTGTGAAGGGGTCCTGGCAGTAATCAACAGCACAGGTAAAGTCATGTGTCTTGTGATGTCATGTGGTAATACAGGAAGTGCTCCTCTGTGTTCTCTACATTCCAGTTGTGTCAAAATCCTAGTTATGTCAAGATCCCAGTCTGTCCCCCGGCCTTGTCCCAATTTGCCAAATTCACCGCTTGAAGTATCATTCGAAGTACCGTTCAAAGTACCATTCAAAGTACCCAGCCGAAAATGTGTACTCCTCAGTGTAGCCACCATCTTGCCAAAATGGAACAGGCCTACACCATGGAGCGTACTTTAACCTCTGTCTGTGCGCTTATGTTACGTACGTTACGTACATTACATGGGTTATTTATAATTCTTTATTATTTAATAGAAGAAGAGTCAAGATTTCGTGGTCACGGGTGTTTATTTCTGTTTAGATTGAATGAAGTAAGGAATTAATGTTTCCCTTTGAATAGCAATAGGCAAATATAAAGTCCGAGGTGATTTTTTGTCCCAATTGCAGCTACTACATAACTTTAACAAAATATACCTGGCTAAACTGTTATAACAGAGACATTAGTTGTACATAAAGTGGGATATTTCAGTTTAACAATTCGGTATTTGGGCCAGATTTAATTTGATCTGTGGCTAAATCACTTTAATACCAGTAGAGGGCAGTTTTTACCTACTAGGCCATGTGCCAGCTCATTTCATCTTATTATTCTTATTATTGCAATAATCATTTGTAATAATAATGTATTGTTCCTCTTATTGTCAAGGAAAAACTGCACATTCCTTTATTCAATGTAACTTTTTGTTTCCCCAAACCAGCCCAGAAGAATGTACTGCAAAATAAACCTGAGTGTGCCAGTGCTGGAAAGATTTTTAATCATCAAACACATGGCCTGTACAGATCTTTACTCAAATATTAACAGTTTCATGTAGCAACAGTGTCATGTCACACAGTTGTAGGTGACGTAAAACAAATACAAACATTTGAATGTGTATTGCGTAGCGTACTCCACTTTCTTCTCTTTTTTACGTAGGCGCAGTTCATGATGGGATATAGCAGTGCATGAAGTGTGCATGTATGCACGCTTCGGTTACGGCCAATCTCCATGGAAACGCTGGAAACACGGCACATTTTTCGTTCGCATTCGTTGGGTGCTTTGAAGTGGGGCATTCCTTGTCATGCTGGAAGATACATAAGCACACTTCGAATGGTGCATTTAAGGGCACTTTGGCAAATTGGGACACGGCCCCTGTGTTTCTGTGCCGTCTCACCCCTCCCTTCTGTGTCCTTCTCTGGAGCTGGGTGCAGACCGGCATCAACCACTACTCACATGTACCCCATGAGCAATCAAGCCTGCACTGTGGAGTACAAAGGAAGTGAGGATCCTACACACTCCGCCACATCGTCAGTGTATCCTCCGTGGTACAGTTCCGCTTGGTTCAGTCTAGTTTTCATGATTATGGTCTCAGTACTTTGTTTTTTCTCGTTTTTCACCAGATCCCGCTCCTTAGAACTACCCGGCACCTCAGCCTCCGACCCAACTCTCCACGACCGACACAAACACCTCAGCCTCCAACCCAGCTCTCCATGACCGGTATGAACACCTCAGCCTCCAACCCAGCTTCCTACAACCGGTTCGAAGACGTCAACCTACGACTCCACTCTTTACTATCTGCTCCTTCAACCAACATTCACATTTTCCTTGTTTGTAATAAACCCTGTCAAACATTTACCCCATGTCTGAATCTTTGATCCCCCTGACATTACAACACATTAGAAAAATAATAAAATAGGCTAATACTGAGCCTAAATAACTGTAATCCCAGATACATTTAAAATCATGTTCAAGCCAAAACAGCAAAGCCTTGAGTGAATACTACAGTATATTTAGTGCTAAAATAAAGCACTATTTCTAAGCCAAAAAATCCTCATATTGTTGTTTGACCTTCACGGCACACAGCATATGATTAATTAATAAAGAAAATGTTGTCAGTTTTTTTTTTTTTTTTTCTAGTTTAATTTTATTTCATGTTTGGACATGGACAGCTACATCCCTGTGGTCCTCGGGAACTCAGGAAAATATTTTTCCATGTTGAAAAATGTACATGAACGCCCACACAACTCAGGAACTCAGGTGAAAATGAGCAGCCCCACTTTCGCACCTGACATTACCTGCTGTGTAGAAATGAAAACAATTGTCAATTTATACTAACGATTTGAGCTCTTTGACTAAACGTTATTACATTTCGAGGTTTACAGTTAGTTATCCCTATAATATGAACAGATTTGCATAAGAAAGACCCGACATTACTAATTAATTACCGGTGTAACGATATGTAGTGTTGGCTAAAGTGAACAAAGAATGTTTTGCTTTTGAGAAGGCTAACAAATTTCACTTTTTTTGAGCTTTTAACCATGTTTTATTATTTTACCCTCATGGAATTGTATTTTTGTTTCAAAATGATAACTAAGAAGTTTGTATCTTTTCAGACACATCTATGAAGGTGATATGTGCAGTCTCATACCTCAAGGAGGCTCATGATGGCACAACGGAGGTTGGGTTCATCCTAGGTAAGGCACAACTTGCCCCACAGCCAGAGCTTACAGTAATGGCGGTCGAAATGGCAGAGGTCATAAGTGAAGAGATTGACCACCCCCATAAACAAAACTAGTTTCTACACTGATAGCAAAGTGGTTCTAGGTTATATCCGCAACCAGTCCAGGCGCTTTTATGTGTATGTAAACAATTGTGTGCGTCATATTAGAGAGTCAACTACTCCAGAGCAGTGGCATTTTGTTACTACAGATCAGAACCCTGCTGACCACGGCTCACAATCTGTCCCAGCCGCTGAGTTGCAGAACACAATGTAGCTCACAGGTCCAGCCTTCCTTCAACACTCTTCAGACATCCAGTCAGTGCCACCTGGATTTGAGCTGCTGGACCCAGACAATGATGCAGAGGTACGCCCAGAGGTACACCCAGAGTTAAAGACACTTTGCACTAACATTTCCAAAAGCATTATGGGCTCAGAACGTTGGGAGCTTAAATCTTAACCACATTCCTCGCAGAAGTCATGGCTATAATAAATGTGCACCCATTATTACCAGTATCATCAGACCCTGAGCATCCTCACATTCTCTCACCCGATATGTTGCTAATGCAGAAAACACAGGTTGTGTCCTCCATCTGTGAGAATGTGAACCACAAAGATATGCTCAAAAGCCACTGGAAGCGTGTCCAATTCCTTTTTGGAGCAGAGAGCGCAAGGAGTATCTCGATAGCGTTCAACTTCGTCAAAAGTGGCTTCATAAGAAGATCGGCGTCAAACAAGGGGATGTTGTGCTCCTTAAGGACAAACAAACGAGAAGAAACGAGTGGCCAGTGGGTGTGATCGTAAAGACAGTGAAGATGGTATCATAAGAAAGGCTAAAGTTAGAGTTGGTTCCCAAGGGACTGTTAAAACTTATTATAGATCTATTTCTGAGATTGTTTTCTTATTATCTAGTGATGTTTAAGTTCATAGTTGTGGGTATCCTCAAGATACAAGGTGGGAAGTGTTCTGACGAGTCTTTTTTGCCTATTTTCTGTTTTAGTTTGACCAAGAGTGCTGGCCCTTTAATAAAAATCAGGTCGTTGTCCCTACAGGTCACGTGCGGTAATGCACGCAGTGTAACAGAAAGGTCTTGTTGGCTGACATGTGTTAGTTATGCTGTAATAAGTTCATGAAGGCATTCCCTGTAAGTATACAACAAGATTAAAGTTTAAAGGTATTCTTAAATTAGATGTGTTTAAGCAGTTAAAAAGTACAAAAATGAACTATTTACAAGTTAATTTACATGCTAACTTTTGTTGTGTTACTAGCATGAATTTGGTACATAAGCATATTTGCTATTTGCCGTATTCCTTGTAAGCTCAAACACTGTATTATGTTACAGTTTCACAGCTGCCATATGAATCCATCCTGGTGTCAGTGACTTATTGTGTGGAGGTGTTTAACTCCTGGATAGTAGAAAGGCAAGAAAACTTCACACTTTTATTTGTTTATTTTCCACACAAAGTCCAAAAATGATATGCTGACTCTACACAGAGTAACTGGAGAGATGCTGTGATGTTCTAAAAGCCTTTTTACACTGGCCACACTCATATAGTCTGTGCCAGGTGTGAACTCTGTTAGGCGTGTTCTATCAAAAATGACGACTGGATTCGATCAGTTCAAATCTCAAAAATGTATTCCCCTCACAGTTACAATCCTAATACAGAGCTCTGGGGTCAAAGTGTTGTCCCTAACAGCCCACATACATAGGACTTACAGCCAGGCGCTCTGACTGTGGACTCTCCCTTGACCCAAAGATAAAATACAACATGAATATGCAAATATTATGTTGAGCAGGTTGACGCCTTGGTCCTCGTTCCGGCCTCGGTCACCTCTCTTGAACATCCCCAACTGCACCGGTCTGTTTTTCGGCCTTGAGTCTCCTCCGGCTGCCTCATCTCTACGAAGGAGTTTCAAAGCATCCAACTGCTTCCCATAATTCATAACACACAATGTTGCCTTTAAAGGGGAACTATTATAATGAATGGTTTCAGTGTTAAAGTATCAAATCAGTGCTCAAAATTCTGTACAAAAATGGTGCTCGTTAAACAACCTTCAAAGGATATAGGAATTCAGTATAAAAAATGGTGCTTAGTAGACAACAACCAAAGGATATATGAATTCAGTGTTTTGATATTTAAATATATATAATGCACCTAAAAAGCTTTATTCAAACTAATATGCATTCAGTATTTTGATATATGTATATGTGATGCAACTAAGAAGCTTTATTACTTAACATACCCTTCAACTCTCATGTGTCTATTCGGTTTGGATGAATCAGGACGCATTCCCACATTGGACAAATGATGATGATGATATGATTTTTTCCTTATTGTGGATTCTCATATGTACTTTGAGTCCACTAGATCGTGTAAAGTCCTTCCCACACTGGTCACATTCAAATGGCCTCTCTCCTGTGTGGATTCTCATATGTTCTTTGAGTGTTTCAGACCGTGTAAATGTCTTCTCACACTGGTCACATTCAAATGGCCTCTCTCCTGTGTGGATTCTCATATGTCCTTTGAATGAAGTAGACGATCTAAATTCCTTCCCACACTGGTCACATTCAAATGGTCTCTCTCCTGTGTGGATTATCATATGTTTTTTGAGTGAACCAGGCCATTTAAATTCCTTCCCACACTGGTCACATTCAAATGGTTTCTCTACTGTGTGGACTCTCATATGTTCTTTGAGTGAAGTAGACCATCTAAATTCCTTCCCACACTGGTCACATTCAAATGGGTTCTCTCCTGTGTGGATTTTCATATGTTCTTTGAGTGCATCAGACCCTGTAAATTTTTCCCCACACTGGTCACATTCAAATGGCTTCTCTCCTGTGTGGATTCTCATATGTTTTTTGAGTGTAGCAGACTGTGTAAATGTCTTCCCACACTGGTCACATTCAAATGGCTTCTCTCCTGTGTGGATTCTCCTATGTATCATGAGTACACTAGACAATCTAAATTTCTTCCCACACTGGTCACATTCAAATGGCTTCTCTCCTGTGTGGATTCTCCTATGTTTTTTGAGTGCACTAGACCATCTAAATTCCTTCCCACACTGGTCACATTCAAATGGCTTCTCTTCTGTGTAGATTCTCCTATGTCTTTTAAGTAAACCAGACTGTTTAAATTCCTTATTAAACAGATCACAGCTGTATGGCCTTTCTCCCGTGTGAGTTCTGCAGTGTACTTTGAATTGTGCAGCACTGATGAATGTATTTCCACACTGGTCACATTCAAATGGCTTCCTTCCTGTGTGAATTCTCATATGTCTTTTGAGTCCAACAGCCCGTTTAAATTCCGTCCCACACTGTTCACATTCAAATGGTTTCTCTACTGTGTGAGTTTTTATATGTTGTTTGGGTTTATCAGAACGAGTATAGTCCTTCCCGCAGTGGTCACAGCTGTACGATCTTTCTCCTCTGTGAGTTCTGTAGTGTACTTTCTTCCCACACTGGTCACATGTGAACACCATTCTGTCAGTGGATCCTCTAGTTCTGCATTAGAACAAAGGAAAGTAAATGTCAATGAAATAAAGAAACTAAATACTTAGTGTTTTGATGTGGCTGTGTACTACAAGCAAGTTATATTAGTTTACATGAATCAGTTTGTATTTTATTTTTACAGCACAATTTTGTTCTGTCAGTAGCTGTGACAGCCCCTCGCCTTAACACCTGGGCCATGTCCCAGTCTTCTCTCCTCTCCCCAGGACAAGAAAATCTCAAATCTCATCCAGTTTTTTTCAGTTGACAGATTTTACTTTTTTTCTTTAACTATGTGTAGCACTTAACACAGAATGTGCTAATTAAAGTCCTGAAGCCTTGGCCAATAAAGTGGTAAACAGTGTGTAATGCAGTAATAAAGGTGTAATAGTGCAGAAAGTATGTATGTGTATTAGACTAGTATCAGAAGATTACTAGAATTGGCTCTAAAAATAAACAACGGAACAGTAGCTTGAATGCAGGGACCTTGTATTTTTAATGGTACAAAAGTGAGTATTTACATACGTACAATTTAATTCATGACTTTAGGTAGCAACAATTTCATTCCATTGTCATCAGAGCTTATCAAAGTTCAATGGGCAATAGCATTCAAAGCAACAAGCAGGTTCCCTTCTTCAAGAGTACTGTGCAGTTGAGATGGTTAGTCCCTTGGTGATAGTCAATAGTCATTGTTCAGAGTTCATTATGTGTACTTCAGCAGATGTATGACGATGGTGTGCAGTGAGAACGATGGGTGCCAACAGGCTGTGTGTAATCCTACCGCATAGGCACAGAGCTTGATTTGACTGATCCTTGGTTCGGTCTACTCGCCATCCAGTGGTTGAAACAGGAAAAGAAAAAAACACCGACCTGTGTGAACAACAGGACCAATGTATTAGTTGATAGTTGATTACTAACAAATATTCACTCAAAATGCCCAAAATGATTCAAATACATAATGGCACTGACAGTGCACTATAACTGACAGAATAATTCATATACATTTCATTTCATAATACATAGCATTGTTCCTTGAACTCAGGTTACATAAAGTAAAGTTATTTAAACCAGGTGGAACCAAATGCAACGGTAGTGCTAATAGCGCCCATTAAAATACATTGAAAACATGCTACATTGAAGCTAATGCAAAGCTAATGCTAAGCTAACCATTGCAAATGAATGGAGTCCGCCCAGCGCCTAGTTAGCATAAAAAACACCAGCTCATAATGAGTGCGCGGCTCCGTTTGGTCCCACACATCTATGAAGGCAAAATGTAAGGCGACGTTCACACACACAAAAACAGCTCAGAGAAGGTTTTTAAGTAAGTACCGACCTGCTGCAGCCCCTCACAACGATACTCCGGCGACAGGGCCCGACATACCACGAGAACTCGAGAGCAGGGGTGTCTTTGGACACCCCTATGGCCCGGGGGCCAAATGCGGCCCTCAGACCAGTTTTTATTGGCTCTCAGGCCTCCTGTAGGCCTCCTGCTTATTTTAGGATGTCTCCACTAGAACCAGTTGCTTCGGTTACATGATACTAGTACCCCTCTTGAGGTTGACAAGAGTCTAGTAATCCATCTTTTTAGTTTTAGGCCCTCTAACAATTTTTTTATCTAATAGTTCTATTCAACATATACATAGTTTTAGGCCCTCTGACAAAATTGCATCCACACAGCAGTGACAGATGCACCTTTTCAAAAATAGCACACTGTCTCACCCTACTACAGACTACAGAATTCCCAGACTAAGAGTTATGCAATACTGCCTTGCACTGGGAGAACCCAGAATAACCTCGTCACACTCTTGACCAATACTTTAAGGGCAGACTACCTATGCCTTACTCAATACAAAAGATATGACATTACACATAAACAAACACTGCATCAATGCTTAAACAATCAACATGTATAGCCAGCGCGTCAGCTCTTTACTCTTTACTCGAGTAGCTCCCATAATTTTCTAAACTATAGCCTATCCTATCCTGGATGAGGCTCTTCTCCAGGCGAATTGCCTGGAGGCCTATAGGTGTCTTTTCTTTGTCTTTACGTACTTTTATAACTATTCTACGGACTGCAGGTCACCAGCCCCTTTGTTCTCAAGCATGAAGCCTGGAACAGTACCTATAGGTCACCTGTTATGGGATTATTTTATTGTCTTTTTATTTTATTTTATTTATACACAGACATTAATAATTGAAACAAACAAAGACGTATAACAACAATGTTCGAGCCTGTGGATCTCCTCTGAATATTAATTATATAACTCTAACAATTAAATCTCTTCCATCACTTAAACACCAGATCCGTATGCCAGGATACATAAGCAAAAAGGAATAACGTTTGCTAACCTGTGGTAATCACTGGCATCCTGCCGACAACGCCAATTCTAATCGTGAAGGAAGAGATTGCAGACCAGGTAGAGAGTTCAAAGAAGTTTATCTGATCAGATGAATGAAGTTACAGACACTAGGCACATGCGTTGCATTTCAGAGGAGTTTTCCAGTACTTAAAGCCTTTTCAAGGTACTATCTATAGAAGGCAGGTCTTATAAGGACTTAACTAATTTTACATACCGTCCGTACAAGGTCATAAAGGGATGTATGGTTAGCTGTTTACAGAGAGGTAGAATACGTCACTAAGAGATGCCTGCAGTCACTAAAAAGATGGATTACTAGACTCTTGTCAACCTGAAAAGGAATACTAGTATCATGTAACCGAAGCAACTGGTTCTAGTGGAGACAGCCTAAAATAAGTTTGTGTCACATTCTTACAGATAAACAAGTTCACCTACATGCTTAAGACACAAAATAATCAACTCAAGGTTTAAAAGTAAAAATCATGCTTTCAATTTACAAGAAATAAAATGTAAAACAAGGTTCTACATATGTGAGTGTTTATTTATTATTAAGTACAAAAAAGCATGTCTTCTTTAACAGCTCCCAGAAGTTAAGCATATCACATGGCCTTTAACTTTGTGTAACCTTTGGAGTTTCTAGCACATCCAAAAATCCTGGACTGCACCGCCCCTGGCCTTGTATATGCGCACTGCAGACTGAAGTGTTCTCCCATACCTGCAGTTGAACAAGCATGGCAGCGCAGTTCCATTCAATCTTCTTTATATTAAGCCCCAGGAAGCCCTTTTCATCCCTCTATAATGAAAAACCAAATGCAGTCTTTTGAATTGGCTATTTTTGACTAGGTCATTTAACTGTAGCTGTGTATTGTAGGAGGAGGGCAATGTACGATGATGGATTCACTCATTCACATCAGTGAACAAGTACAATGGACCTTTAGAACAGATAGGAGGGCACATGTCCAGCAAGTCCACTGTTCTATTATGAGAGATCACCGGAGCCTAAGACAGACACAAACCACAGCAGTTGAAGGCCTAAAGCTATGACAACAAGGTTATGTAACAGATTAGGCAAGGAGAGAGAGTTTACAGGAATTTTATGCATGCAAATTTGAAGTTCATATGTGGTGAGGGTGAACCATAGCACAAATTAAAAGGTACTTGGGATGCTGAGGGGTATTGTGCAATTTTTTTTTAGCTTTCTAACTTTTCACCAAAGCTTGGAGTGAGATTTGGAGGGGCCCAAGCCCGATTAGGTCTATATGGTTATTGTCAGCAGATGGGCACTCTTTTTTTCAGGGGGGTAACACAGTAGGAATGCTTATTATTTGGCACCAAGTTCTGTAAGACTTAAGCAGCAGTCTAATTTGATGTTGTGCTGTGAAAGGTAACTGAAGTGCCCAGGATTAGGCCTTGTAGTTGAAAGAGATAAATGTATTCTTTTTAAAGCAAGGGGCTCTGAGGGTTCATCCCCAAGAGGTCTTTCATTAAAATAGATAGTATTTCCTGCATTTTGGTGCATTTCATTAGGTTATCAACTTGATTGACTATAGAGCAGTCTAAGAGGAGCTGCATGGCACCTGGCACCTCTCTTAATTATACTCCTGAAGTTTAATTCAGATCATCAGATGTCTTCTTAACCAGAACCAACCAAATACAATGAGACTTGATGTCACAGTTTTGCCTGTTTACATGTTTAATCCCAATCCAGCTCCATTTTACAGCCTGTTCCTGTCCTTTTGTCACCTCCCTGTTTTCCCTGCAGCTGCCTCTCATTGTAGGGTAGCCTATACTCCCTCAGTTCAGTCAGTGCTTGTTAGATTGTTGACCAACCAAGATTCTGAATTTGCATTTATATCTGTTTGAGTTACCTGTTTCTGAGTTTATTTCCCCAGCCTGTTTTCCTTGCCTGTTGCTGCACTTGAGTCCAGTTCACCTGTGTGATACTTGACCCCCTTTAAATGTTTATGGCCACAGCCTATAGGCTACACTCAAACACACTGCAACAGAATTTATATGCCTACAGCAAAGGCACTTTGGTTCTCAGAGCATAAGGGAAGACATAACAATTAGCTTAAGGAAGGACAGGATGCCTTTAAAGTTATTTAGACCTGTGCTAACCGTTAACCACAAGAATTGGCATCATATGAGGAGGGTGTGATTTTGTCCTGACGTGGTTGAGAAGACTGAAGAGAAATTAAAAGCAAGTTACAAGCAGAAAGTACACATTTATTTAGCACAAAGATGTATCCTTACTTTGAGCCTTTCTCTCCACAGCACTGACCTGTAACTTGGCCTGTTAGTGGCACTTCCTCATGGAGACAGATATCTTTAATACTGATTCTGATTCTAATGCTGATTGTATTTTTTTTTTTCCTTTAAAACAATCAAACAAAAAAAGTGGTATACTGGGCTGAAATGTTTTCATTTAAAGTCCTAGTACACAACTTTTTAACCAAAAAATAGACAAAAAAGCTTGTTTTTTTTTTTTAAAATAATTTGGATTGTGATTATTGCACAAAAATATAAAAACATCATGTGTCCTTACTGTGAGTGAGATTGCCTCTCCACAAACCTGACACTTATTTGGCCTTCTCCTGCTTACCTCTGTGTTGTTCCTTTGGCTAAAATCTTCCACAGTATGGTATAAAATGTATCTATCTCAATGGAGGATGTTCTGAAGTATAGTTTTAACTTTCTTAAAATTTGCGATCATAGTGGACCATTACTTGGATGATGTGCCATCAGCAGAAAGTTACATAGTGTTGCTTTAATCAAATTTATTAGAGTCTCTAGATATACTTCTTTGCAGTTTTCAGACCCCATCAAAAATTTTATAAAAGGATTTTGAGAATGCGTGTAACCACAGCCTGTGTTACAGTATTTGAGTCAAAGTTGTTTTTTGTCTTCCCAATTTAAGTAAGTGAGAAAAGCTTGTTGACAATAAGAAATGATTTGAACATTTGTGTGTGGCTTTTGCAGATATGTTTCTCACTTTACCTGACTTAAATGTTTTTCAGCTACATTCAATATACTTATAGCTAAATGGACAGTATGGACCACTTGGACCTCTACTTTTCATTTCTACTTGAGTAAAATTATTTTCAATATTCTTACTCAAGTACAATTTTTTGGCTGCTCTGCCCTCATGTCATTGGGCTATTCTACCTCCAGTGGCCTGTAAGCAATGACTGGACATAGGGAACAGTTTAGTTAACAAGCCTGAAAAGTGACATAGTGCCTCTTTAAATGCTTTATTACGGTCTTGCATTTCACTGTAAAAGCTGGCACATCCATGAAAGTAAGTAACTTTTTGTTGCTCCTTGAACACCCCCGTAGTCCCTGTGGCTGTACAGTCCCTGATCCTTCTGTAAACAGTGTACGGTGTGTGTGAAGGACACCTCTCCTCCTACTCCCTGATGTTTCAGACGTTATCACAGATGCACAAAGAAAAGGAGCAGGAAAAGGGAAAACAATGGATTCTTGGTTGACAAATGAACACTCCTCTGCCTTATCTGCTCCACCGAGGCACCACACAGGGACTTGTGGTCTGCTTGGAGGAAAAGAACTGGTCTATAACACATTAAATCCCCACTGTGTAACAGTAAGTAATACATTCCACTTAACTATAATATAGTTATACTATAATAACTACACTGGAATTAGGCTTGAGAAAACATGAACAAAGACTTTATTCATTTGAAGAAATTGTTTATTAAAGGTGTCATGCCTGATTTTTACTTAAAATGTATGAGTGTGTGTGTGAATGGGTGAGCAATTCCTTGAGTGCCTTGAAGATGGAAAAACTCTATATATAAATATGAACATTTTCTAGTAAAATGTTAAGTCATTCAGATGTTTTTTGGACTTAAAAGACAGACACCACATGATGATGTCACAAAGTGAGTTTTGCTCAGGAGGGAGAGACTAAACTAGTACTAAAGCTAAAAAAGTACAGTTACATGGTTAATAATATACTCGTACAAGTGTTGCCAAAATTGTATTTAAGTAAAAGTAAATCAGAGTAAGTGATGCAGAGCTGTTAAGTGAGTTTGTTGGTGTGAAGTTGCAGCATAGCCGTGGACTGGGATTTGAACAGTACTCAGTAACTTCTATGATTTTAAAAAGCAATTACAAGTAGAAGTACAGGTTTAAAAATCATCAAAAAAGGACAGTTATGCTAAAAATCTACTCAATTACAGTAATAAGTATTTGAAATGAATTACTTTACCTAACCAACCAGGGATTTGAACCCAAGACTTTATTGCTGTGAGGTGACCAGCAATAAGGTACAGTACATTTGATTGTGGGAAAGTTTGTAACACAACTTGTAAGAACATAAGGTCAAATCTATTCTAGCCTGACGAAGCATAGATTAAAGCATTTTCTTACACTGTAAATACTGTAACCTAAATCTAACATAACATCACAAGATAATCATGGAAAATCATAATGCAGTCTCTTTGTGCATATCTTAGAGCGGAATCATGCATCTGAAGAAAGAAAAAGGCCTTATGTTCATGTTATAAATAGAGAGACCTCTGCTCATTCAAAAGGTACAAGCATTTTGATTGACTATTGTTATGCTATGGCTTAAGGACCTGTACCTGATTTTGTATTGTCCAATAATCAGCAAGTGCGGATTCTGAAAAAGCAATCGATGCGTTTATAATGTCATGTCTCGATTATTGTAATTTTTTGTGTGTGGGGCTGAACCTGGGCTCCCTGCAGCGCTTAGAGTGTCCAGAACACTGCAACTATTTAAGCAACTTATTAAGCAGACCACCAATATGGGAAAAGGATCTCTTTAGTGCCAAAAAACATGAAATAGCTTAATACCTCGGACAAGGTATGAAAACCTGGGATATTTCACGAAAACTTAAGTGTGATCATCATACTTTTAAGAGATTTGCAGCTAATTCAGAGCACACACTGATTTGTGCAGATAAAGGCACAATGAGTAAGGTTCCTGAGGAAGTTTAACAGAGCAGCTGCTAAAATGCCATTACAAAGCAGCAAACATGTGTTTGAAGTTGCTAGTCCCTCTGGAGTCCCACGAACATCAAGGTGTAGTATCCTCCAGAGGCTTGCAGTTATGCATAAACCTTCTATACGGCCACCCTAAACCAGGGCTCACAAGCAGAAACAGCTCCAGTGGGCCCAGAAATATATGAAGACTAATTTTCAAATAGTCTTGTTCACGGATGTGTGCTGTGCAAGCCTGGATGGTTCAGATGGATGTGAGTGGTGGATGGTTGGTGGGCAGCCACCATGTTCCAACAAGGCTCGACGTCAGAAAGGACGTGGCGGAGTCATGTTTTTGGCCGAATCATGGGAAAAGAGCTGGTCGGACCCTTTAGAGTCCCTGAAGGTGTGAAAATGACCTCTGTAAAGTATGTGAAATTTTTGACTGACCACATTCTTCCATGGTACAAAAAGAAGAACCATGCAAAATCATCTTCATGTTGGACAATGCACCATCTCATGCTGCAAGGAATACCTCTGCATCATTGGCTGCTCTGGGCATAAAAGAAGAGAAATTCAGGGTGTGGCCCCCATCCTCCCCTGACCTCAACCCTATTGAGAACTGTTGGGGCATCCTCAAGTGAAAGATCTATGAGGGCGGGAGGCAGTCCACATCCAAACAGCAGCTCTTACAACAATAACATGGTTTGAAACTCTTTTGTGCATAATAATTTGGAGCAGTGCATTTTAAGTTTTTATTTTTGAAAAAATACTGTTATCATTTGGAGGTTTGTTCAACATTCAAATTGTATTCTAAAGGTTGATGACTTGAAAATTATGATGACTGTCATTTATATTGACAATTGACCAAACTCAGAGAAAAATATCATTTGCATAATAATTTGGAACGCAGTGTACTAAGACGGCTTTGTTGCAACCTCACATCCAAACATTTGTAACACTGTTGTGCAACATTCTACTCAAGCATGTGTTTAGAAGAACCAGGCAGTAACTGTGAAATAGTTAAAGCTAGCACTGCTCTGCCCTGTGACCCACCTCTGTGACCCACCTCTGTGATCCAGTCTGAAAATAGAGCTATTTAAGACAAAGCCAGTTCTGTTCTATTAGTGGAAAAGCTATTTGTGTAACATGCCGACTAGTCCAACCCTGTAGACTCGTACAAGTGCTTAGTAATCAACAATAGGCCTCTGAAGGAGAAACCTAATCTTCAAGGTCCAAAGTATGCCACGTAGCATCCTAGTGGAACAGATGCAATGTACAAGTCGAGAATATGTGTACAGATGAACCAATTGGGGAAAACTTGTAGACTTAGAGTGGGAAGAGTAACCAAAACTTTAACTCAAATCAGAGTACTGTTACTTCAATAAAGTAATGCAAGTAGGAGCCAAAAGATGCTACTAGAAAGGTATAATTTCTTTAAAAGGTTACTCATGTAAATGTAACCAAGTACCCACAGTGAATATTTTAAGTGGAACAGTTTTGCAGCAATTATTAACTTACTGAGCTAGCATTAGATGATTCCAGGTGGTTTATGGTTCATTGTGTCTTTGTGCAAGACACTTAAACCCCTCAGTATGGAGTGATGATGTGTAATGGTGTGAATGGCACACTTGTGTTCATAAAAAATTTATGGTTCTATTAGAATAGCGTAAGGACTTAATTTGTTTATTTTCGAAAGCCTCATGCCTCAAGTTAAGTTTATAAAGTATATTTTCCCAAAGGCAGACAATTATTTCAAGTAAGGAAAATGTGAAATACTTATCTCAAGTTGACCAAAAGCATGTTTAAAAGGCCCGAGGAATGTAGTAAGTCAGCTGGTAGAGTCCACTGAACAGAATTTTGACATTCGTAGTACAGTGGTACACTGGTAGAGCGGTCAGATCCACTGGCCCACAGGATGACAGTGAGATTCCACCTCCCACAGTAGAATACTGCCGTTGTATCTTTGGGCAAGACACTTAACCCACCCTGCCCCCAGTGTCTACATACACTGGTGTATGAATGTGTGAATGGGTGAGTGGTTCCTTGATGCACAGTGCTTTTACTGCCTTGAAAGTAGAAAAGAACCTTATAAATGTGACCATTTACCATATATAATACATGTTCTTTAATGAATCATCTAATGTCAATAAAAACATAATCTTTGTAGAGTGAAATTAATTATTGTCCCTCTTATGAACAATGTTCCCAATGTTACATCACTTAAGTTTTTGTTTTTGTTTGTATTTCCCTCCACACTCCCTTACAGTATGTGACCTGTTTAGTCTCAACAGCTGCAGGGTCCTTGCCTCTGAACAGCAGCGGGGTCTATTCTCTCCCACTGTGCTCTCTGCTCTCACACAGCCGCCTGCAGTTCAACCTCCCCCTGCTCCACTTTCACTCCACAATGTGTTTGGACTGATAAAAACTGCAGGGAAATACACAGAGCAGGGATGTGGCCACAGACTCAAACAATCTCACTCTCAAACCTCAGTCACTACGTTTACATGCACAGAGAACCCCAAATGTGCTAAACAACCAAATCTAAATTACCTTTGACCAGCTGTAGATTGTTGAACCTTGGATTCAGGAAGAGCAGTGTGGTTTTCGTCCCAGTCGCAAAACACTGGACCAGCTCTATACTCTCCATCGGGTGCTTGAGGGTTCATGTGAGTTTGCTCAACCAGTCCATATGTCCTTTGTGGATGTGTAACTAATCAGTTTCATTTCATTCAATTTTATTTTAAGAGAATAAATACAGTTCTACATAGATGTTATGATAAGTTTATTAGATGCTATTCGGCCATTTTATATGGTTTGGTGAAACAAAAGACTGGAGAATTTTTGAAAAAAAACATTCAGCCATTTTGTAAGATTTGGTCAAACAAAAGACTGAACATTTTTGAATCAAAACATTCAGTCCTGATTGGCTGAGAGACACATCAAAGAAAAGAAGTCTCACTTTCCCTGGCTTCTGATTGGCTGAGAGTTCGCACCACTGATGACGCTACAGAAGTCTTTAAATACAGGTGTGGAACAGCCATGCCCTCTGTGGCTCTCGTGTCTTCAACAGTTTGAGCTGCACTTGAGTGGTTGGAGGGGCCGATGGCGCAGATTGGCAGCCTCGCTTCTGTCAGTCTCCCCAGGGCAGCTGTGGCTGTAGCTTACCATCACCAAGTATGGAAATGAATGAATAATGACTATAGTGTAGCGCTTTGACAAGCCTGTAAAGCACATTACAAGTGTAAGGCATTATTATTACAATGACAGACTTCTTATGTTACCATGACTTCTTATGTTACCATGACTTCTTATGTTACCATGGTGACACAGTTGCAGCTCAGGTGACATCACAAAGTATGATGACATCTCAAAGTATGATGACATCTCAAAGTGGCAAAGCATGTAAACCCTCACTGCATTACTTCATTTCAGTTGTAGACGAGACACCCAAAACTCAGCAGTTTTGCAGCAGAAGATAAGTTTAAAAAGTATCTGATAATCTCACTAGCATTACAGATTAACAAACACAACAAACACAGCGATACAACAATGGACGCAAAGAACATTCAGGCTCAGATGGAAAGTCTGGAAAACAGTATAAACCTCTTAAAGTTAACTGACAGACTCACTGAAAACGCCCTAAACGCTATGTACACACTGAAACAACAAAATATCAAATTATTGGACAAAGTGAAGAATCTGGAAACACAAGTATCAGCACTCAGTCTGAAAGAACGCACACTGCAAGCACAGCTAAGTCAGTGTAGGGAAGCAGAAAGAGAAGCTGAGAACAAACTAGTCCAATATGAATCCAAAATCAAAACACTGACATCTCAGCTCAGTCTAAAAGAGCCTGTAGTTAAAACATCCACTGCAGAAACTGAACTTCAGACTGAAACCAGGGAAATGATTGAAGGACACCAAGAACAAGACGAAACTGCCCAGTTAAGAAAAGTCATTGAAAAACTCTCTAGTGAACTTGAGCAGTACAAAAGCAAACAATTACAATCTAAAGAGCGGAGAAATGTTCCGAAGAAGGCGAGGACATACACAATAGGTAAATTACCGATTATACAACCTTTGAAAAAGCTGGAGGCAGACCAAAGCAGCCCATCCGATTGTCCAACTGAAAAAGCCCAGTCTAGAGAAGAAATTGAAAAACCTTGTAGTGAACTTGAGCAGCACAAAAGCAAACAATTACAATCTAAAGAGCGGAAAAATATTCGGAGGAAGGAGATGACACACACACAAAGTAAAATACCGATTAGACAACGTTTTAAAAAGTCAGAGGCAGACCGAAGCACCTCATCCGATTGTCCAACTGAAAAAGCCCAGTCTAGAAAAGAAATTGAAAAACCTTGTAGTGAACTTGAGCAGCACAAAAGCAAACAATTAGAATCTAAAGAGCGGAGAAATGTTCCGAAGAAGGTGAGGACATACACAATAGGTAAATTACCGACTATACAACCTTTGGAAAAGCTGGAGGCAGACCGAAGCAGCCCAAGACCCCCCAGCCCCCAGACCCAAAAAGAGGCTGCTTGTAAATCCTATGGTAGAGTGACAACACAAGCAGAGGTTTCCATAGAAATGTACCAGATAATGGAACAAAAAGTCTCAGATTTGGAAAAAGAACGTTCAAAACTTGTAGCCAATGCTGAGATTTTAAAGAATGAATTGGCAAAATCTACTTCAGCAGAACAGCAGGCAGACAACGAAAATGCAAATTTAAGAAGAGAAGTGGAATATCTAAAGGACGAATTGGTGCAAAGAGTGGCCACTTGGATGAGTCACTTGGAAACTCTGATAGAAGACAAACGTGAGCTGGTGAACATGGTGTACGAGCTACAACAAAAGTACAAAGAGGAGAGAGAGAAGAGAGCAGAGTTAACAGAAGCTCAAGTCCAGCTTAGAATTAGAGTTGAAGAGTTATCCCAAAATGTGGCAAAAACACAGGAAACATCGGCAACACTGGGGAAACAGGGAAAACAGGATCAGAAAAACAAGCAACGTTCAGGGATATTCACCAGGATTTTTAGGAGATTGAGACGCAGTTAAGCTGACTGGTAGGCTTTGTGTCCTTGGGCAAGACACTGAACC
Source organism: Periophthalmus magnuspinnatus (assembly GCF_009829125.3). Lineage (NCBI taxonomy): Eukaryota > Metazoa > Chordata > Actinopteri > Gobiiformes > Gobiidae > Periophthalmus > Periophthalmus magnuspinnatus. Next base: position 17,651,425 of record NC_047136.2, read on the forward strand.
AGACTGGCATCAGGGCAGCTGTGGCTACTGCTTGTAGTCAGTGACTGTGTGTGTGTGAGTGAGTAATGGTTGAGGCCATTGGTGCAGATTGGCAGGCACTTCTGTCAATGGGCATCAGGGCAGCTGTGGCTACTGCTTGTAGTCAGTGGCAGAGTGTGCGTGCGTGCACGTGTGTGTGTGCACATGTGTGTGTGGACTGTTGTGGGTGTAGAGTGAGCCAATAGCATCCTTCAAAACAGCAGCATGGACTTTACAAGAGTTCGTGAGGCTGTTTGGGACTTTGGTGATGAATCCTCCCCCAGAAACGTTACATAATACACCTTTAAAACCAGCCATGAAATTGTAAATGAGCAGAAGAAGAAGAAGAAGTGACACTTTATGGTAACTACATTTGCCTTAACTGTTGCTATGGTGATGTCATGGTGATGGCCGCATGGCAGTGATACTGAATGTGATTTAACTGTTGTTCTTTTCTTTGCTATTAGCGAGTGTTGTGCCATTCTAATCATTATAGGTATTAATTTTGCATGAAAAAGTATAAAATAAAACTCACAACCAAATGTGTCTGGACCTGCTGCATTACAAGAGCGGAGTGACTGGAGCACATGGGCTTCTGTAACGGGCCGCTCTGTGTCTTGTTTGGACCCCTCTGTCAATAGTGGGACTGTAACATGAAAAGGTGTAAAAATCAGAGACTGTGGCATTTGTTTTTTTTGTATAAAGTTCATCATAGAATTCTTTACATTTTGAATAAATATTTTGAGGAATAGTTAGCAGCTCTCCTGATGTTCTTTTTATGCTTTGTGATGTGTGTTTACCTTGTCTCTCAGTGGCTCTAACAGCATCTCTGATGCATTTCAATTCAAATAGTTTTTTTCTTAAATTTCAGTATTGTTTTTCTAATGTATTTACTTCAAATATGATGTGTTAATTTGATTTTAAGGACCGTTTTGTAATCTGTTGGTGACTGAGACGGCCATTAAGTTCCTTTTTCTGTGATTTATATGAAATAATACAGCCTCTGTCTGTTACTTCCCCATTGTCATTAATTAAAATGAACCTGTCAATACGATCAAATACGAAACAAAGTTACAATCCAGTGAGAATTGGGGATTGAGGCACCAAATGTAGTTTTGCTTAGGTATTACATAATTAAACTGAAGTGAGATGGGACAATGATCAGATATAATAATAATAAAAGCAACACGTGGCGATAAAGGCCCTCGTCACCTCTTGCAACCGCAGGGTACACACCACCATGAACGTCCTGCCTTTTTGTTCCCACTTACATCTCCCCCTAAATTCAGCGTCTGTGTAATACTACTTCATTCATTCCAATGAGACTATTTATGACAATTTCACGCTTACACAGTTGGAAATAGAGATATGTCTTCAGTGGCTTTTTTATTCAGTGATGTGCAGAATATGTAATATATGTAAATATTACATTAAAGATTTGGCCTGTTACATGTAGCAAAGCATGAATATACAAGGTTCATTGTACAAATTGTTTTCCAAATGCATTAATTAAATTAATAATGAATTTATTACATTTCAGTTAAATAAACACAGCAGAAAAACCTTGAACAAGGTTTACCCTTACCTATTTGAATTAATAAACTCAAAGAGCAATGTGAGGCCCCCGGTGAGTTGTTTTTAATCTCGCTGTGCATGTGCATGGTGTTGTGCATGTGTATAGTGACAATAAATGCATTCTATTCTATTCTAGTTTGCCCATGTCTGTCTTAAACCATAAAAGCTAGAGTCATGTGACTCTCATATTGTGGCCCATCACAAATAACACACCTATGATTTTTTTCACACCATTAAGTTCACACCAAATATATTGTGTTATACAAATTTTGACAATAAATCCAGAAGAGGGCGCTTGAGAGCCATTTTGTGAGATACCACCTTGATTTGCGTCTGCAAATCTGCATAAGCACTCTATTGGCTTTTTCCAAACAAAAAATGTGTAAAAGAGAATTTTTGTAGGCCCGAGCCCCTACAGGGCGTAGGGCGAAGGCTATGCACTCATCATTGCGGTCTGTTTTCACAAAGTTGCGTGCTTTGCATCAGCACCCCTCATTCGCCATTGACCCCATGGTGACGTGGAGAAAATCGAGAGCTTTTGAAAAATGTATTATATGACAAGAGTTGACTAAAATAAAACAAAAGCTAGTCTAGAATATAACAGTGACAAAACAGTGAGTAGACCAGGATTCAGGTCCAGAACTATCTCAAAACAGACTAAACCACATTTTAACCTGGGACACTGGACCTGCCCGGACCGGGACTAGACCAGAACACAAGTGAAAACTTCTATCTGTCCTGAGACACATCAAACCACACACATTCACAAAACAGACTATCACTGCAACAGCATAGCAACCGCATAGCAACCAAGATTCCCGCTCTTGAAATGAGTGATATAATTGGCTGTTTCTAGGCTCACTGCTTTCTGATTGGTTAACGCACGCACGCACACACACACAAAGACCAGAACCAGGACTAGACCAGGTCTAGAATATAACAGTGAGTAGACCAGGATTCAGGTCCAAAGCCATCTCAAAACAGACTAAACCACACTTTAACCTGAGACACTGGACCTGCACACATAATACCGGGCCTGATCAAAACCAGGACTAAACCAAATCATAGCAGAACTGAAAGTGGTTCCTAACAAACAGCGCACACAGTTTTGCTAAGCTGCAAGTTTACAGTCACGTCCGTGCATAAGGAACTCTCCTGAGGCCCTGACACGTGCTACGGGATCCAGCTACGACGAGCTACCTACTAGGCCCAACAAACACTTTAACGCAATAAAGTTATATCTACATAAGTACAAATCAGCCACAAGTTACAAGACCGAGACTAAAGAAGAATATTACTACTTTTAAGCACACAAAAACCTATATATAGGCCAGTATTTGATAGGACAACGGCACCATGCAGCTGGGATTAGCGGCTACTAGGCCTCGCTTGGTACTAGGCCTCACTAGCACTTTAGCGCTAAAAGTATAGTCCGTAGAAACACATACAACCGCACGTTACAAGACCGGGCCTAAACAAGAATATTAGCACATTAGCACGCACACATACACAGCCCATATAAAACATTAGACACACAGCACATGGGGAAACGCCCTAAATAAAACGTTAGCTTAGCTTTTACACAATAGACGGTGAATATTAGCACATTAGCACGCACACATACACAGCCCATATAAAACATTAAACACACAGCACATGGGGACACGCCCGAGAAAAAAAGTTAGCTTAGCTTTTACACAATACACGGTGAATTTTCACTACAGCTACGTTCAACTAACAAACCAGCTTTATTTAACACACATTTGAAGTAACCAGCAGTGTAAAATAAATAAAAGTCAGATGTCTCAATCACATTCTGGAGAGATGGCAGCCTAGTTCTGTTCTCTTGCCAGTACATAGTAAATTCCTCCCCCTCAGCAACTAAGACAACTGAATTCAACAAATAAATTGCAGAATGGAAGAGGGAACAAACAAGAAGGACATCGTACTAAAAGTGCCCGAAACAAAGCATTGGAACAAGATGTGGAAAGAGAAAAAAACGTGGCGTGCACCGAAGCTAACACGCGAGCGGCTAACGCACCAGCGTGGCAGGAGATGCTACCAGGCCTGGTAACAATATTGGAAGATTTAAAGCAGGAAATAAAAAACGGGTTTGTGTCGTTTAAAGAAGAAGTGAAGGCTGTTATCAGGAACGAATTTGACGCATTTAGAACTGAAATAAACAAGAAACTTTCTGACAATGAGAAGAAGTTACAGGAGCAGGAGGAAAGACCGACACACAGAGCGACACCACGGTCTATGATTGTGAACTTTCTCCAGTTTGACACGAAAGAGTTGATACTCAAGAAAGCCTGGCAGAAGCGTTTGAAAATATCTGGAAAACCTATATTCTTTGAGCACGATTATGCCCAAGATGTGGTTCAAAAACGAAAAGCTTATGGAGGCATAAAGAAGGCGCTAAAAGAAAACGGGGTCAGATTTCAGACACCTATGACAAAGATAAGAATTCACTGGACGGATGGGACCAGAACATATGGAAATCCACATGATGCAGCTGAAGAAATGAAGAAACGGGGTTTTGATGTGACGGCTGGGTCTACGGAGAGAGAAGACGAGGAGCAGCGGAGGATTCAGCAGGCCTGGTCATGGGAACGCGGGCACACACGGGATACACGGAGCAGATCTCCAGGACGGAGAGCGAGGGAGAGACTACAGGAGTTTCGGAGATAAAATGTAAGAGATTGATGGGAGGTAACTGCTAACAGGAAAACAAACAAATGCATTTAAATATTAAAGAATAAAGAAAAAGTTTACCGATTATAAACACTACTAAAATAGACAAGCATGTGGAAATCCGGCAGTACGCTTCTCTTTAAAAAAAACAAAAAACGTCCCATGAAAAATAATGATACTGGCAAGAGGGAATTGAAAGTAGTTGGACATTGTAGAATGGAAGTTAGACTTTTTGAGTCAACACTTACATCTACAGAGGGGCCCTTCTTTAGTGGGAGGCGTAACCTCTCCCCTACCAACAGGACACTAGGGTCACCCATAGGCCCAGACTTTTACCAGGGGGTACTGTTCTTTAATATTTTAGTTAGGGTTCATAATGTTCACTGGGTTGTTACGGTCATGCTGTCAGTATTTTTTTCCTTGGTTAAAGATGTGTACCAGTAAAGTGAAGATTGTCTCTCTGAACGTGAATGGCTTAAATAATCCAATTAAAAGGGGCAAGGTTCTTAAAAAGTTAAAGAAGGAAAAGGCAGAGATCATTTACCTACAAGAAACTCACCTGTCTGATACGGAACATGAAGAAATGTGCATGTCCAGGTTTAATCAGAATCCTTTTAATCCTTTTTTAAAGTTCCCATTTAAAATAATAAAGCCCATGAAAAAAAAAAGAAGAATAAAATAGAAGACTGGGACTGTCCGATTGTCCACCCTAGTCTCATTCACTACATAACCCCACACTCTTTAAGCAGATTATATAGTACACTCCTTCACAGAGTGATTCGGACACACAGTGCATTACAATCAGGTCATGTGACTCTGGGTCTGGGTGAAAAAAGTATAAAGGCAAAACTCTGCTAAAACTTGATCTCTGTCATAAATAATCAGATTTGACTGGCACACAAATAGTTATGGATTAATATTAATCATACTAGTTAGCCTCAAGCTGGACCTCACACAAATGGATTGGACTATTCATTTTTTAAAATCTGAGATGTGGAAATTGTTGCTCTTTTAAACCAAAATGGTTTATTTAAGACTGTTTTAACCATAATCAGGATCAACAGTGTTATACAACAGCACTTCCTTCTGCTTCATTCAGTCGTATTGTAGCTCTGTTGTTTTTCCAACTCTTGCAGTGCATTGTGGTCTATATTGACCAGTGTAGTGACCATTGATGCCCGGTACAGTACTTTTCAAGGTGTATTGCGGGAAATTTTTTTTATGTGTTGCATCATTGGGCATAAAAAATGGCGCGACAGCTCCCCCTGCAAAAGTCACATTTTCGAGCGTCGACGTCAACTTTCTCATACAGCCACGAAATTTGGTACACACATTCTTCAACTGATGCCGAACAAAAAAGATTATTATGGCCACGCCCCCTGACGCACCGGAAGTCGGCCATCTTGGATTGAAAATTCCAAAATGCCGAGTCAGCGTTTTCGCTGACCTCGCATTTTAATCAACTCCTCTGAAGGCGCTTCACCTGCGGGGCTGAAATTCACTGTACATCATCTAGACAAGTGGGGCATTAAAAGTTGTCCAATTCATGATGATCCCTTTTACGGTTTCTGTGCGGCGAAGCCGCAAAATTCCATCAGAAATTTTGCAATTTTCAAAAGTCAAAATTTGCTCCCGTTTGCGCAAGCAAAGTCCGATTTGGCTCAAATTCGAATCAGTTGTAAAACTTTCCAGCCTAAAGCTACTCATTATGATAGAAACTAAATTGGCACGATAGCGCCCCCTACAGAACATCTAATATATTTGTATGGAAGGCTGAAAATTTAGTTTTCCCAAATGTTACCAAATTTGACAAAAAATTCCATTGGGTCATCCCAATCAATAAAGTCAATCAGACCTATGTCGTCTTTTGCACCGTGTTGCCATGGTGATGCACCAAACTGCCAATGTTATCCTAATGGGAATCCTCCCAATTTTTCCCATTCATGGGAATAATATTAGTTTAATGGAATAATGTGAAATTTGGCACCATGACTCTTCATGTCATCCTGATCAAAAAAGTCAATCAGACCAAAGTCATATTTTTCACTGGGTTGCCATGGCGATGCGCGAAAGCACCCATGTTATCCTAATGGGAAAATTTCCAAATTTTCGTACATTTCAAAGTCGTATAACAACCTATTACCGTCAACAACAAACATAAAATTTTGCACAGTGATTCTTCAGGTCATCCCCATCAAAAAAGTCCGAGGGGCCAAGTTTGTATTTTGCACGGTGTTGCTGTGGCGATGCCTGGAAAACCCATGTTTTGGCATTTTGTGCATCAGCACTTCCAGTGTGTTTTGACTTGTTTGGTGACAAGTGCAGCCCAATGCCGCAATACAAAAGGGACAAGTGGCGCGTTAGCGCCACCCACAGGAAGTGCAGGGTCGGCCGAGTGCGAAGCACGGCCCGCGAGGGCCGTTCGATGCCGCTTGCGGCTTTAATTTCGTTTGTCTTCGCTATGATTCACTGCTCAAGACTTAATGCTTTTCTACCTTTTTACCACACCTGTAAATGCACATTTATTTTTATTTTATTCTCTGTGTCCTCTGTAAATTATTTAAATTTGCAAGGAGCCATCTGTACATCATGGCAACAGACAACAGATGAAAACTAGCCTCTTGGGTAATTCTGGCATGTTAAACAGTTACTGTTGGTCAACATGCACTGTCTGCAATAAATAAATAAATAAATAAATAAATGAATGAGGAACAGAGCAGAGCTAAGACAGTTTGTCCAGTGCAGACCCAAGTGCATTTATTTGAACACCAAAAATATTTACAAAAAATAAGGAAAATTTTAAAAGAATCAGCATGGCAGTACCTCTTGTACACACAGCACCCTTCTATTTAGACAACTGAGGTTTGCTCCTTTTTGTAGAGCACCTCCCTAATTGGCCGAGCCCACTCTGTAGTACAGGTAAGCTCTAACCAAACAGTGTACAAATGTGTTCAATTAAATTGTTTGTTAAAATAGAGTTCTACATTTAATTTATCCGTTTTAACAGTGAACACCAATTAGATAAACAAAAAGCTAAAATATTTGACACCCCTCCTTATTAGCACCCAGTTGTCTGACCCAGAACCTTCTTAAGGCGCTTCGGCTCCCTGGGGACTCATTTGGCTGAAACACCTAAGGCAGACAACGGCTGTGTCTCAATTCGCCAAATGCACCCTTCAAGGGTCCTTACGAAGGACTCTTCAAAAGTGTAGTTTCAAGGTTCCGGTCGAGAATCTGCCCTCCTCAGTGTAGCCGCCATCTTGCTGAAGTGGGACAGGCCCCACCACGGACCGTACTTCCACCGCTGTCTTTGAGCGTACGATACGTACATTACGTACGTTATTTTTAATGATTTATTATTTAATAGAAAAAAAGTCAAGATGTCGTCGTCACAGCCGTTTCTTTCTGTTTAGATTGAATATCAATAGACAAATATAACGTTCGAGGTGATTTTTTTACTCAATTGTAGCTACTTCATAACTTAAACAAAATAAACCTTGTGAAAACGTAATAACAGAGACAGAGGTAACAATATCATTTCTACATTCATAGTCTATAAACCAGAGAACACTGATTAGTTGTACATATAGTGGGATATTGCAGTTTAATGGTTCGGTATTTTGGCCAGTGGCTACACCACTTTAATAACAATGGAGGGCGCTGTTTCCCTTCTATGCCGTGCCAGTTCTTTCCATCTGATTATTATAAGGTATTTTCTAGCAGTGCAGCGCTACATCAAGCTAGTGTCTTGATTTACTAACACGAAGGTAAATGACACGTGCCACCAGGGGGCGCAGACGTATGGAATGTACCGGAACTCATGAAGATTTTGTGCACGTCTCAGGACTCTGTTCTATCCTTTCCTGAGAGTCCGTTGCTTCATTGTTCACATTACCTGTGTAGAACTCATTAAACTCTTCTGACTTTACGCTTCAGTCTCTTGGTCTTTGACGCTTACAATAGAAACAAGCATTCTTACATTATTCTTATTGCAGTAATAATTTTAATGATAATAACGTCTCTTATTGTCTAGCAATAACTGCACATTCCTTTATTCCATGTAACTCCTTTTTAATCATCAAACACACTGTACAGATCTTTATTCAGATTTAACAGTTTCATGTTGCTCTGTTGTAGATGAGGTAAACCAGTACGAACATTTGAACGTATATTGCGCAACGGACTCCATTTTCTTCTCTTTTTTGCGTAGGCGCGGTGCATGACGGGATATAGAAGTGCGTGAAGTGTGCACGGATGCAGGCTTCGGTTACGTCTGATCTCCCTGGAAACGGTGCAAAGGGAAGGGCAGGTTTGTCGGCCGCATTCAGTAGGGTGTGTTGAAATGGGACAGCCCTTGTCGCGCCGGAAATTACGTCACTGCCCTTCGAACCGCCCTTCCAATGGTGATTCTAAGGCCAGGTGGCCGAATTGAGACACAGCCATTATGGGTAAGTTAAAATTTGCAACAATTCAATTATAATCAATTAGCCGATATAACATTTTCATCAATAAAACATTTAAAACTTTTTTGTGTATTGTCCTTCTTTCTATTAGCCTCAAAGATAGGCCCATGTAATGTAACGTGACCTTGTATTTTATACTTGAAAGGGCACTATGTAACTTTTCTGGTGAGAGTCTGCTACCTGTTTGGCTCCATGGAGATTTTCGAATTACATCTTTTACAAGGTCCAATAAAGTGTACCTTAAGTTTAAGCATATTTTTGGATGATGGAATATTGTCTTTTAATATTTCAATTGAAATTAACCACCAAAAAGAGACAGAGGTCCCAGCTGAGACAGAGATAGTATTTGTTCGGCTGTGTGTGTATAGGCTTAAGGCTTTTCTCCAGTCTGTTTTTGAACTGAGAGCTGTCAGAATTTCAATCTTCAGTGGCGTGTACTTATGGATTCCTCTCACTGCCTCTGCCTGGTCTGTTTAAGATACAGTGTAATAAAGAGAGTCCATATGAGACATATTACATACAAGAACAGACTAAAGACTATAGTGCAGCAGACAAGTCAGAAGTCATAGTTTGTGTTCACGTTCTATGATTGATTGATGTCATTATTTCAGTTGAAGGGCTGGGGCCTGTTCATGGGTTTCAGTAACGTGACTCGTTTACTGTTGTCATCCATTTTGATGACGGCACTATGCACTGTAGCCATCTATGCTATTATATTATTAATGCTACAACTAATGAAAAAATTAATAAAAATAGCGCTTGTCACTGAAGATGAAAAGGGGAGATACTTCAGCAAAACAGAAGATGGGGGATTTTACCTTTTATCTGCTGCCTGGTGAGTTGACATCACTTAAAAGCGCAGAGAGCTTACCAAAACTAACTTTTACGAACATTTAAATCTCCCTCTCAGTCCCCAAGAGCACCAAGGCATTGTTATTTTGTGTCTGGCTGGGGGTAAATCGGAGGAATGAAGTCTTAAATACGGGAGAATAAAGATTACTCAAACATGTACGAATCACTCAAAATACAACTTTGAGAAGGTAAATTGTGAGTAAATTATTAGTAGGTTTCTTTTAAGGCCATTTCAGACAAAGCAATAATAGACTAGCAGGTGGCATACCCTCTGTCTGAAAAGTTAAGTTCACCTTTAAGTGAAACCTATAAATACTGTTTTCTAGATGTCTAACCCAAAGTGTGTGGTGCAGTGCTGAAAGGTAAACCCAGTGACTTTACTCTCACATTAGGATTCTGCTGCTGTCAGTCTCTGCTCCTCTCGTCTGTGCCAGTGTTGTGTCTCTCCTGGTGATTCCCCTCAGATATGTGCTCTTCCCACAGGCACAGTCTTCAAACAGCTTCAGCAGGAATACACTACTCCTCATACAGTATAATAGAATGTTTGAGATTCATGGAACAGGTTTTATAATGACTGATAATGTTTATGGTGGCTAATTTTTTTTATCCATGTAGTTGAACAAAACTGGTTGCACCAGTACAGTACAGTACTTTGAAACATTTTCCATGGAGATAGGTACGTTTAATGGCATACTGTGGAATATTAGCCAAAGGAACATGTCCATGGAGAACTACGAGGATGCCTTCTACCAAGCAAGAGGTCAGATTTTTGAAGATGCAAGCCCGCTCACAGTAAGGACGATTTTCAGAGGAAAAAACACCCCAAAAAAAACAGTTGTTAACATTTCAGTGACAGCAATGCCTTCCTCTGGCCTCTGAAAGTTGTGAAACACACTTGAATACTCATCGTGGTGAGTAATTAGAATGCTCATAACGCATAAAGAGAGTGGTTCTCAAACTGTGGTACAGGGACTCCCAGGGGTACACAGAAAAACCTAGGGAGTTTTAGGGGTGTTATCTGGATCTCCCATGCTAGTCTAAATGTTCTAATTGTGGTGAAAATGCTTTAATATAATAAAAAAAACCAACATTTTTAAGTCTGTTAAAATCAGATACAGCTCCTTAAGTTATACAATGTGAAATATGAATGTAAAAATGTCCCATAGTATCCAAGGCTACAAAAGCATTAATAATTCTGTTTGAATATATGTTAAATGGTCACATAAAAGGACATTTGAACACTCTTTGGGTCACTCATGTTGACACGTGGTAGTCGACCCAGCAGGTGGAACACTTCATGCACACTTCCTCTTCTAACTCTATTCTTAGCCCGGACGCTTCTCCTTTAAGAAGACAACAACAGCGGTATGTACACAAACATGACCTAGATGTGCCCAATCTCCACAGGCTCTGAATTTAAAGGGGATGGGGGTAAAGGAGTGAATTCAATCAGTAGAATCTTATCATGCCAGCCCAGTGCAGCAGGTTATACTGTGGAAGTACACGGGTGCATTTTTGGCTTTGAAATTCCCAAGGACAAAGATAGTGCGGATTGTGACGTGACGCGAATCCAAAAGTATTCAGTTGAAAAAGTAGGTTGCAGTTCCTGACTTGAGTCTAAATATGCAGCAACTGAATATTTCCCCTGAGGATCAATAAACTATTTTGATGAAAATAAGGGAAGGTGAATAAATAAATGAGGGGGAACTGCACTGCAGTGTGTTTGCCCACAAACCAGAGGGTAACTGGTTTCAAACTCAAACCAAGCAGATACTGCCATTGTCACGCTGTATTGTCAGATAATGTGACATGTTTAATGGATATGTTTGCAGTTAAAGAACACATGTTTTTGAGCTTTCTACCAAGTTATGCCAATGCTCCTTCATCAAAAACATGCCTGAATAGGTTTCAGATGTCATTCATGCATGTTTGAGTAATTTAGGGATCTTTCTCTGGTACCATTCAAACCCTCCTTACGGGTAGCTGTAAGATTCTGTGCAGTGGTCATCTCATCAGCCTACGTCATCCATCCTCCCACATGACAATTCACCATAAATATAAAAAAGCATGATACAAAATGTACACACCTGATGCAATTTACAGTAGTTTCATTAGTTGAAGGGGCAGTGACTTTTGTCAAATTCCTGCTACTACCAGTGGAATGGCTTCACAGTATTGTATAAATCCTGTAGAGTGTCTTTTGTTTGAAGATAGACATTATTTTACGTTCTAAAACATGAAATGTCAAAGCAAACGTACTCTACAGCATATGTAACGGCAATAACATTACAAATATATTGCATAATATTCTGTTCTTAGAGGTCCGCATTGGCCCACTTAGTTCAATCTGTGTCCCATATTTCGCAGGTTAAGTTGTGGTCACAAGTGTATTATAAAAGCAGCTTTACAGTACTGTTGAATAACACATGGCCTCAAGTCCCTTAAAGATAAAGCCCAAATATTACCTCAGAGAATAATGTGTTAATATTATAGTTAGCTGCTTGCGTATGTGCATAGTTCAGAAAGTTGGGCATGTTTCTGTCAACTGTGAGGCTAAACCTTCAGCTACAGCCGCGAGCACATACTTCTGCTCAGCTGCGTCAATGCAATATCAAAAATTACAAGGTATTTTAAATGATGCAATGCAATTCAAGTTCTGGCAGCATGCACTTCAGTTCAAGATTGTATTATTTTCTATATAACACAATATTATAATAAAAAAAATGTCCACAGCTTAGCAAAGTAAACAGTATTAGATGCTAACTAAACGGCGATGTTAGCTAGTGGTTATTCAGAAGAAAAAAAAATTGAAAAGTGAAGTTTGTACAGATCAGTGAAAACCGGTAGATCAGAGCAATGAAAGGAGAATAAATATTACTCAAACATACATAAATCACTCTAAACACTACTTTGAGAGGGTCAGTGAGAAAAGGAAACAATATGGGTAAAAATATTTCTCCTTAAAGTGAGACTGAACACCTAAACTCCACCCACAACCACATTTCAAACAGATCTGCTAAACTGTGCAGTGAAAGATTGAGGAAGAGAGTGAGGGGAGAACAGGGGCGGAGTCTGGAGGTATAAGAAACAGTGTGACTGGTCTAACAGGTATCCACACTTCAAACTCCGTCCCTGCAGCCAGTGTTTGTAATCAGAAGCATGTGGCTGTAATCAGGAGACGTCACGTAGTACTTGAAATTGCAGTGGCTACTGAAGGCAGCACACACTTAGATTTATTAAGTGTGTGCTCCAGGCGTGTCAAATGCCTGTAGTATGCACTAAAATGGCCAAAAAAGGAATAGAAACAGTAGACAATACCAATAAACACTATGTAAAGAGTTTAATAGCAAACAAAAAAGGTTTAGCATTACATAGGCACACGTGTTAGGCATTAGCACATCCTGTTGTTTAGCATGGTCTTCAAATTTAGACATATACGTCCACATACCGGCACACTCAACGTGCTCATAGGTCATAAATCGTCACGCGTCAGACAGTGCTCCCTCTGACCTCTGCGTGCTGGTCATTAGCACTATATGATCTCATGCCTGTATAAATAGATGCAAGGCTAAGTGGGACTAGTCCTCTGCTGCATGTGAGCTGACAACAAACCAAAGCCTGTATCCAGACTTCAAACTCTCACTGAAACGGACTGACCTAAACGTGTGGTGGACATATTCAGTCAGACATTTTTAGGGTCAGTTCAGTTCAGTTCTATAACTTATTTAACTTTATTCCCAAAAGAGCAGTTTAAGAAAAGGGTCTTCTTTCTGGATCTTTCTACCATGTTAGAATATTGTTCCCTCATCTAAAACAGGCATGAAGATGTTTTTTAACATGCATGTCCCTTTATGCATTAGCAGTATGATCCTGTCCAAGACTGAGCCTACAGGCCTACCTCACCCACATGGTAATTTTTTATAATATACAAAAACATGGTACAAACAATACACTACAACTTGATGTGATGTGCAATAGTTTCATTAGTGGGGTGCATGCTGTTTGTGTTGTTATAGCATTCTGACGTAGCACAGGGACCAAAGTTGTCTACTAAAAAATCAGTTGTCATCAGTTGAAATCTATCTGGAATCGAGAGTGTTTTTATAAGTTCATACTTGAATGTGAGTTAATTCACCTGATCAATTAACTATCATGTTGACTATTCTTCAGTTTCAGAATGATGAAAAGTTAGAACCATTATAAACGAAACAAAGCCTTCACACATACTCCCACTGCATTTAATGAGTGACATTTCATTCAGTAGATCTTATGGGTGCCTTTAAATTTAATGAATATTTCTACAAAATTTGGCACCATTTATCACAGAAAGTTTCATTGTCCCTTCTGACAGTGGATGACAATTTGGAGATTCTTAAGCCTCTGGGGATATATTTATTCCTTACATAGTCGAGAGCTGTAGCATGGAGATTGTTATGAACTTCAGTTATGCAAGTGAATTCACTGCTTCTTTAGTTCATAGAAAATGTGTGTGCCTTTATCAAATAGTGAATTTCTCACAGCGATAAGCTAGCTGTCCTCTTCAGTAATTCAAATGTCTTGCTATAGGCGGCCCATTGTTCTTGGGTACCGCCAGTATTTTCCATCTTTTTCGATGTTATGCAGTGGAGGTAGTGAGTGCTGTGTACAGGTTCAGTATGCCCTAAGAAGTGTTAGTTATGCGCACATCACTGGTGCTAGGCTACTGCTCAGTTAGAATCATAGAACTAAATATTACATATTTGTCGTAACGGGTGTGTGTGGCGGACCAAAGGATGCAGACTCGGGGAATATTTACAGGATTTATTGTAAGAATAAGGACAAGGTACAAACAGTGGGTGATCCGGAGGTGAGCAGGTGAGCAGGAACACGGGACACAGGAACAGACCACATGAAGGGATGACAGGAAGACAGGCAGACCAGACGGGCGTAGGGCAGAGCGGGCAGGAGACATCCCGGGCCGGAACACGGAACGCAGGAACAGACAGAAATGCAGGGCTGACAGGAATGCAGGGACACGACAGGGATGACGTGAACACAACAATGATCCCACGCTGAGTCTCCTCTCCCAGCTCCTTTTATGCCCAGCAGGCAGGTTGATTGCACTGATGGGCTGCAGGTGCGCGCGGGAGGAGCCAGGAGCCCAGCCCAGATCTGGCAGGTGAGGGAGGGAAGGAGCACGCAGGGAGGAAAACCAGGAGTGGACACTGCGGATCATGACAATATTTGAATTATCACCTTAACAGAAAGCTAAAACCCATAAATAACTATGCTGCAAGTTTGAATTGTCATAACTTTTCATCCCCAACTGGAGCTAACATAACTTGTCAAACCTTTTTCCCAAATGTTGAAATGGAATGAGATTGGTTATTGCAAAATATTTGGTTACATGGTTAAGTTTTACATAACCATGCACCGTCCTATCGTGTTATAAAAGTATGAACCAAATTGGGTCAACAATGGTGCACACATATTCTGTGTTTAGAACATGGCTGGGGTCAGTTCTTTGCCAGTCCCATAGTGTTACTCTGCAGCCTCAAACACACTCCAGGGGTTGTCCCACAATCATCAAACATAGAAGAGCAATAAATATAGTGTCATGCTGCAGAATGTAACAGGCTAAGGAACATCATCCCCATGAAGATAAGCTAGTGAGACACCCTCAACCAGAAAAATTACATAGTGCACCTTTAAGAAAATAGCTTGTCTTCTAAGTTCCAACAGATCTAAACTAGTGTTTTACTGCTCAGAGTGCTTGAATTACCTCTCAGAGACACATCTAATAAGACAGGACATTTTCAGATCTAAATCTAGCTGAAATATGTCTAAAACAGCAAATCATAATTGCTAGTGTTTTAAACAAAGATTTACACAAAGTAGCACAAATGATAGTTGGAGAAAAAATGTGCTGCTTAGCTGTAACCTTTAATCAAGCTGAGTACAGACATGTGCTAGCTCTGAGCAGCATGTATCTTTATCAGGTTATTTGTGGAGGAGGATGAATATTTAACTGTGATGTATTGAATGGCCAAATAAAGTGCTGTGAACAGCTGGAGAGGGTGAATAATTCTGTCTCATGTTGCTCTCTCCACAGACTCGTTACTGAGTGCGGCACTGTTGAAGAACACATAGAAGACATATTACACTTTTTTTGAGTATCTACAGTAAAACTATGACATATGTAAATTAGGATTTTACATCCTGTAAACCATAATCTAAAATGGTTTGTGGAGAGGGAGTGTACTTCTATGAATGGCTTGAATAATGATTGGCTGGTAAAGTGGGCTGTGGAAATTCTGCTTTGGTTCAGTTTATTTCTTAGATTGAATGAAGTGACTCTCAAACTTTTCACAATAATTTGGCATTGTTTTGGGATAAATGACAAAAAAAATCTGTTGCGGTAGTATGATCTGTTGCTGTCCAGGAGTGGCCAACACCATCCTGCTGTTGTGATGAGAGCAGGTAGGAATTGGCTCTGCAGTTTTAAAATACAGTTTTAGGTCAATACTGCAATTTAAATTGTAACATAATGATCCACAGGTGTCATAGATTACAGCTATATAGCAGACGCAAGCACAATATAATAATTTTCTTAAAGAACATATTTGGTCTTCTCAGTACTGACAGATCTACAAAATGGATTCAGTTGTTCTTAAAGGGCTTGCAACCATGTATTTGAGCTAAATTTGTCTTGCCCCAGGACAAATATATTGGTGTATCTCAAACTCCAGCGCATGCTGTCTGCATCTAATTATAAAGCATTTTATTGTCTCATGATCAGGAAGTGTGGGTTAGAATGCTAGTTGTTAGCTTTTAGTTTGTTTTTTTTGTTTTTTTGTGCGCATGCGCGAGCCGTGTGCTGCCTGTTACGATCGCTCCGACCACTTCTTCTACATCAACTTCTGTGAGGACTCAATAGTCCCAGCAAGAACTGTGAAATGTTATCCAAACAACAAGCCGTGGATAACCAAGGACATTAAAACCATACTAATCAGGAAGAGGAGGGCCTACAGAGCTGGCAACAAGGAGGAGGCCCGGTCTGCTCAGAAGGAACTGAAGGTGAAGCTGAGGAAGGCCAAACAGAGACATGGGAGGAAGCTGGAGGGGAGACTCCGACAGAAGAACATCAGGGAAGTCTGGAGCGGCATGAGAACCATCACAGGACACAAGCCGACCAGAGGGAGAGGCGTTGAGGGGGATGTGAACTTAGCCAATGAGTTCAACATCTTCTTTAATCGCTTTGAACTGGCAGGCAACTACCATCTCCAGCCAGTAGCCTCCCCCACCCCCCTCCCCCGTCCATCTCCAGGGGAAGACTCTGCTCACACCTCCGACAGCTCCACCCCTCCCCCTCCTGACACCTCCACACTGACTGTCACTGAAGAGCAGGTGAAGAGACAGCTGCTGAGACTCAGGGCTGGCAAAGCTCCCGGGCCTGATGGAGTGAGTCCCAGGGTCTTAAAGAACTGTGCCCCTCAGCTAAGTGGTGTCCTGCACCTGATCTTCAACCTGAGCCTGAGTCTTCAGAGAGTCCCCCTGCTGTGGAAGACATCGTGCCTCGTCCCTGTCCCGAAGACGCCGCACCCCAGCGACCCCAAGGACTATAGGCCTGTGGCACTGACCTCCCACATCATGAAGACTCTGGAATGACTCGTCTTGGAGCAGCTGAGGCCCAGGGTCCAACATCTGCAGGACCCCCTCCAGTTCGCCTACCAGCCCCATCTCGGAGTAGATGACGCCATCTTGACCCTACTCCACAGAGTCTACCCCCACCTGGACACACCGGCTGCCACTGTGAGGGTCATGTTTTTTGACTTCTCCAGTGCCTTTGACACCATCAGGCCGGCTCTGCTGGCTGAGAAGCTGGCGGTGATGCAGGTGGAGGACTCCCTGGTGTCCTGGATTGTGGACTATCTCACTGGAAGACCACAGTATGTACGCTTACAGGGTTGTGTGTCAGACAGAGTGGTCAGCAACACCGGGGCTCCACAAGGGACAGTCCTCTCTCCCTTCCTCTTCACTCTCTACACCACGGACTTCAGCTACTGCAGTGAGACTTGCCACCTTCAGAAGTTTTCTGATGACTCTGCAGTGGTGGGATGCATCAGCGGTGGTGACGAGAGGGAGTATAGGACTGTTGTGGACAACTTTGTCACGTGGAGTGAGAAGAACCACCTTCAACTCAACGTGACCAAGACAAAAGAACTGGTGGTGGACCTGAGGAGGACCAAAGCGGCTGTGACTCCCATCTCCATCCATGGGGTCAGTGTGGACGTGGTGGAGGAGTACAAGTACTTGGGAGTGTACTTGGACAATAAACTGGACTGGAGCAGAAACGTGGACGCAGTCTATAAGAAGGGCCAGAGCCGCCTCTATTTCCTGAGGAGGCTGAGGTCCTTTGACATCTGCAGGACGATGCTCAGGATGTTCTATGAGTCTATGGTGGCCAGTGCCATCATGTACGCTGTGGTCTGCTGGGGCAGCAGTCTGCGCGTGAGGGACACGAATAGACTCAATAAGATCATCAGGAAGGCTGGTCATGTTGTGGGGGAGGAGCTGGACTCTCTGACTGTTGTGTCGGACAGGAGGATGTTGACCAAAGTCAGGACTATTCTGGACTCTCCCCTCCACCCCCTCCACGAGGTGCTGGCCAATCTGAAGAGCTCGTTCAGCCACAGACTGTTACTGCCACGCTGCTCCACTGAGAGACACAGGAAATCTTTCCTGCCTGTCGCCATCAAACTGTTAAACTCCGTTCTCTAACCAAACACTTCAATACTCAAATATTCCACTTTGTACATAGATGTAAATAGTGTGTGTTTTTGTGAGATGATCTATTTATTTATTTTGTTTAACACTGACACTTTATTCTTATTGCATGACACTTTATTCTTATTGCACAAATTTTATTCTTATTTAAATGACTTTTTATTCTTATTCTTAAATTCTATCCTGTGGTTGTGGCATCTTGTAACTAAGAGAATTTCCCTTCGGGGATCAATAAAAGTGATTCTGATTCTGATTCTGATTCTGATTACTGTCACAGCAAAACTCCGCTCTTATCTCTATCTGAAAGCTGTGAAACACACTTAAAAACATATCACTGTGAATAAGTAGGATGCTCAGAGTGCATAAGGTAAGTGAAGAATAACTTTGGACCACTGCAAGTTGTTTAAAATGAACCAGTTCTGTTTTTCACATTTTTAAGAAAATAGAAATCTGGTACAGGGACAAGTACTAGCCCCAAGATCTAACATCAGTAGAACACATCCTTTTGAGAACCACTGCTCTATACCATTTGTGTTGCTGTTGTCACCATAAATCAAGATGAAGATTGATGGGATACTTGGTTCAGGCTGGTTCTATGTTTAAACGTGCTGAGGTCAGTGATCCAAATGTCTCTATGGCGTCTGGTCCTTCTGCTCCCAGACTCCAACTGTCGTAGTGATGTCATCTGAAACCCAAATGACTGCTCTGTCTTATATTCTTGCAGTGTTTAGTTCAAATTGAGACAGTTAAAATGTATAGAATTATGATTTACTGGTGTGGTTGGACAAGATATAAGGATCTAAATAATAGAGGCTGCAGATGGCATTGGATCTTTATTAGTGAGTGGCAAAGGTAGGCGTCAATAACTGCATTTCCACATAAAATGGACATATTTCAGAAAAGTGCATAACAAAATGTGACTTAATCCTCATTTCGATCAAAGTCGTTGAGCAGCTGTGTTCTGTGCCATGACACCGCGAATCCTGCAGAGGGCACACCATGCACAGCCTGATTGGTCTGGGTCACTTTCTCTGTTAATTGTTCTGTTAGTTTGCTGAATACATTTTGTCATGTGTAAAAGTTAGCAGGTTTAAACTGTACTAATGCTATAGACATGTTTTACCACCAAGCTAAAGGCTGTTGCCTCAAGCTCTGCACTAATGTTCAAACAGAACGACCGCTGAAGTCATGCTACATTTTTAGCAGTGGACAACCATAAACTTTACTCTACTAAAAGATTATACATCGGTTACGCTATGTGTCTCTGGGCAAGTTATTTGTTGCCCAAAATCTTTTGTTTTAAGCCTAAACTTAAAGCAACGACGTTTAGTCCAGTGCAGGTATTTATAAAACCCACGTGACTGTTGGACTATTCTCTTTGTGAACTTATGTGTTAAATACATTTACACCTTCCAAACTGCTCTGTAACTGTTACTGCACTTAAATCAAACCACCTGAAGCAATCGATAAACTTTAATGCGAATTAATGTTTCTAAATGTGATATTTGTGCGATACCACACGTAATTTATGTGGATCTTCAAAATGTGCATTAAACACAAGGTGATGGAAACACAACTACTATTGAGCAGAGACATTTTCTTCTGTAATGGCTCAAAACACACTCAAAATGTGAAAGAGCTGTTAGAGTCTAATAACAAATATATGAAGCTGCTAACATTTTTGTTTGTACCTCACATTTAAAATAAAATCAAGTAAACAGTAGTAGAAAACCAGGGACACTGTAAGCTATGCTTACATCCATCACTGATACAGACTTTGTGATCGTGCACAGTTGAACTGAACCTTTAAGATGTTTCTGAGTACATGTGTTGAGGAAATTATTGTGGGGCAAAAACAATAACTCCACTGACAAAAATGAAGCACTAAAAAACAAATTACATTTTGTTAAGTTGCCCATATTTTTGCCTCAGTGCCACTCAGTTGAAATGTTTCACATTTTTCACATTCAATGATGTTACTGCATGAACCTGACACTTTGGAGCTGATGTCATCAACATTTTACTCGTCCCAAATAACATTACAGGCATCTGAAAATGAACTGTTTAAATCCATTTTGTTTTATACCTCAGTTTTCAAAAAATCTAAAAAATCTAAAAGTGTGTCCATTTGGTCACCATGGTAACTGCTGAACATTCCACCATGCACATACATCACCAGTGTGATGCCACTGCAAAGTATCAACTGGTTAACATTTAATAATAATAATAATAATAATAATAATAATAATAATAATAATAATAATAATAATAATTATTATTATTATTATTATTATTATTATTATTATTATTATTATTATATGAGTATTTGGGAGGAACAGGGTATGTTAAAGCTGCTGTACTTGATGAAAAACAGAACTCATTTAAAATAGTTTGCAGTGGTCTAAATATATTCCTCACCTCATCCAAGTATTCTGATCATTTACTAACTAACAACAACTAGCATGCAAACACTCACTGCCTGCTTATCGGACAACAAAAGCCGCAATATTTAGATGCAAACAGTACACAGCAGTCTCATTTTGACCCTTAGGAGCGATGTTTTGTCCCAGTACAGATATATTGCATAAACTGCTCTGATATTCCCAGTGGTCTCTCATTCAAGTACCAACCAAATTGAGCTATTGTGTTCAAGCACCATTTTTGGTTTTATACAGCCAGGCCATATATTTCTCTGATTGGTTACTGTGTCTGTTAATCTTTTTTATTTATTTATTTATTGTTTTGAACTTGTTTCAGGACTAAGTGGCCTCACAGTACAACACAATAGACTGAATGCTATGTTATGTCTGTACTGTACAATGATAAAGTATGATGCATTTCGTGCAGGCTTACACTAGTTTCCTGTCCTGTCCAATCCTCCTTCCTTTGATTCTTCATGGCTGGAGACCAGTATGTCCCAGCGTCTATCCGGTCAGCCCTGCTCTTAGCTACAAATACCCACAAGCATGAGTGGAAAATATTCAATTACAAATACTCATATTCCTGTAATTAAGGATATTTTTGGGGTGATAGTACTTTTTGAGTAGATTTTTAAACCTGTACTTGTACTTATAATTGATTATAATTCAAGCCATGCAATCTAATTATATTTAAAATCATAGAAGTTACTGAGCACTATACAAATCCTAATTATCCAAATCCCTTTCTGTAGTGACAACATAACAGCTCTGCATCACCTGCTCTGATTGGCCAGAGCTTAGAGAGTATGTCAACTGTCTCTACATTTAGTTTTACACTTTTTGATTGGTCAAGTTTTGAAAAAAAAACAAAAAAAAAAAACAAAAAAAAAAAAAAAAACTGCATGTGATAAAATGCTTTGAAAAAAAAACACAAAAAAACCTAGTACAGTACTTTGAGTTGTATTTTTCATGTGTACTTAACCCCCCTCCCCTCACCCCACAACTGGCCTTTGTTCAGACTCACTTCTGCTCCGTGCTCTTCTTTTGTCAGGTAAAAGCTGACACATTGTCAGACTACAGTAACGTAGATGGCATCTAGTGGTGTTATGTGGGAATACTACTGGGGCAGCCAGTTTAATTACAAATGGTGACTTTAAGTAGAATTTTGGCAGCAGTACTTGTCCCCATAATTTAGCACACAGCCAAGTAACTGCATTTTTACTTGAGTACATAGTACTCGATACTCTTTCCACACCTGCTCATAACTAATATTACTGTTTATTTCAGAAGTGTTTAAGACAGGAGTTTATTACAATGACTTGGGTATTTTAAATTTCCATGTCAGATAGTCCCCTTCCTCTATAATACAGTCAGTCTAGTGCAGTCCAGTCTGGCTGTACTTCAGTTGCAGGGATGATGTAGGCCTGTGCTATGCAACCTGCACTGGCTCCTCATTTAATATCTGGTGCAATTCAGAATGTTATTGTGTTTAAATGACTGCACTCTATGGGTCCTCTTTCTTTCAGGGAGTTACTGCAGCCCTATACTCCATGCAGAGACCTGAGGTCAGCTGACCAGCTTCTGCTGGCTGTGCCTAAAGCCAGGCAGTCTGTAGCACAGTTTAAGACTGGACTAAAAACCCACTTCTTCTCCCTGGCTTTTAGTGCTAGCTGGACAAGATATCTTGGTGTTTTATTGTTCTTTTCTTATGCGTCGCGTTCTCTGTATGTTTATTTTTTGTTCACTTTTGTGTGAAACACAAGGCAGTTTGGGTTGTATTTTAAATGTGCTACAGTTGAAACAAAGTTTACATACACTATATAAAAGACATATGATTTTTTTTTTCTCACTGTCTGACTTAAAATCAGAATAAACTTCCTGTTTTAGGTCAATTAGGATAACCAAAAATATTTCTATTTGCTAAATGCCAGAATAATAATTTTCTTCAAAGTTAGAAGTTTACATAGATTTTATTAGTATTTGGTACCATTGCCTTTAGTCAAATATTGTGGATATCCTTCCACAAGCTTCTCACAATAGTTGGCAGGAATTTTGGCCCATTCCTCCAGACAGAACTGGTGTAACTGAGCCAAGTTTGTGCGCCACCTCCCTGCCTATGCCTTTTCAGGTCTTACCAGAAATAGGATTGAGATCAGGGTTTTTTGGTGGCCACTCCAAAACATTGATTTTTTTTTTATCCTTAAGCCACATAACCAGTTTGGCAGTATATTTCGGGTCTTTGTCCATTTGGAAGACCCAATTGAGCCTAGTCTTTAATTCTTGGCTAATGTCTTGAGAGGTTCCTTCAGTATTTCCACATATTCTTTCCTCATGATGCCATCTATTTTGTAAAGTGCATCAGTCCCTCCTTCAGCAAAACATCCCCACAGCATGATGCTGCCACCCTCATATTTCACAGTTGAAACATTATGGCCAAATGGTAAATTTTTGTTTTGTCAGACCACAGGACATGTTTCCTGAAATTAAGGTCTTTTGTCCCTGTGTAATCTATTTTATGTCTCTTTTGGAGTAGTGGCTTCTTCCTGGCAGAGTGACCTTTCAGCCCATCTCCGTACAGTACTCGTTTCACTGTGGATGATGACACTTCCATTAGCTTCAGAAGCATCTTCACAAGGTCTTTTACTTTTGTTCTTTAGTTGATATGCACATTTCAGACCAAAGCATGTTCATCTCTGGGACACAGAACCCGTCTCCTTTGTGAGTGGTATGATGGCAGGACATTCTCATGGTCTTTATACTTGCATATAACAATTTAAACAGATGAACCTTCAGACATCTGGAAATTGCACCAAGGATGAACCAGACTTGGGTCCTGATATCTTGACTGATTTCTTTTAACTTTCCCATGATATTACACAAAGAACCAGTGTGTTTCATATGACAAATGACAAAGAGCTAAGACTAAAGAGCTCTTAAGAAAAACAAATTATCCAAAAGAACTTCAGGTATGTTTTGGAAAGCTCAAAAAAGTTGAATTCGCAAATTATAAGATATAACATTAGTATATAGCCTTATCTTTGAAATAGCAATACTGGGCCATTAAAAATCCTGTAGTGGAATGAATTCTATGGATTTAAGTATTTTAGGCAGTACTAGGGGGTGGGTGAGTTCACTGTCTCGTCTTCTTTTAGACACTTCCTGTATTTGAGATCTGCCAGATAAAGTGTCTACTGTGTCAGTCCACATCAGATGCAACTTTCTGCAACATTAATTGAATAAAGTAAACAAAATATGCAAAAATTGAAAAGAAAGCTGGTATAAATTTGAGTTGGAAAGTGAAATACTACCTGCCTATACCCACCCGGCTTGTTGAGAATGTTCCTTTAAAGGTGCTTTGTGTAGCTAGATTTCAATAATTCTTCCACTATAGGAACCCAGCATTTTCATTATAATTCATTATTAAAAATGTATTTCCAAATAATTATTTCTGTTCACCTGCAGGTGCTGGGGTTTTGGTTGTGACGATTCAGATCAGAGAGACTAGGCTCTACTTACATGAGACTTGTGAGGCACATTCTGCTTTCTACAACGTGAATAAACGGGTCATTATGTCCATTTTTTTTTAAATTAAATCATAAATCACAATTTCCATTGTTAAGTAAAATCTATATCAGTATATTTGAAAACATCTACCTTTTCTCTAGGGACACAAGGAGGTAAAGTTTATGAAATATGTCAAGATAAACAAAGCCAACATCTGTCTAAACTAATCTGTCAAATAGAGACGCTTTCCACCAACCAAAAAACAAAACTGACCTATTGGACATATACGTATAACTCATGTTTTCCTAACACCCTTTTGGTTTTGAGCCGTTGTCATGGGAATGTACATGTTACCAAATAGTTGAACTAAATAGTGACTATCTGCATTTGTATACTGCGATACCAGTTATAAACAGACTGTGGTGGAACAAAACGCACGTTCATTTCCTGGTTTATGTTAAGTGTGGAATCCCCAGCCAGCCAGCCTGAGATGTTAAAACTACTTTCAAACAATACGGGAAGACACTTGAGGAGCATGCTGAATACTGGAACAAGTGGGAATGCCCCCGTGCATCCAATTTTTATTACTTATAGTGCGTATGGTTTTATGTTTTTGTTTTTTTTTTTGTTTTTTGTGGGGTAGTTCCTGTGGTAAAGGTTTATCCTTGTTTTATATAAATTAAGTTGCAGTTTAAAGGCCCTATATTATGGCATTTAATGATCTGTTATAATGTTGTTTCCTCATCAAAAACATACCTTGAGTTTTGTTTCATTCACACAATTTAACAAACAAATCCTGCATATTTAGGCTGAGTTCTCTGAAACTGAAAACACTTGTCTCACATTTCACATTTAGCTCCAGTGTTAACTCCGGCATATTTATGTGGAAACTTTTTTGTAGACGCATTGATTAATATGTATTGTCCTAATTCAAATAAAAAAAAAAACAACTAAAAAAAAAACAACTTGTGATGTCATGTGGTAAAACAGGAAGTGCCCCACTGTGTTTTTAAACTCCACATAGCTTCACTAGAATCATTTGAATAATTTCAGCCCTGGAATTGCCAATCTCTACTGAAGAAAAGATAAAAGGAGCTGTTAACTTGTAAACTACCAATTCATAACAACAAGGTGGAGCAGAGCATTTTGAGCTTTGGAGATGCAGACAGACTAATAGTAAAGTGTTACTCAAACATGTGTGAATGAAACAAAACACAACTCTAGCCTGTTACTACCGAGAGTCCCCTGATTAGGGGACTTTGGGGAGCGTATTTTTGTTTAGCAATGAGCCAACACATTAATCACGGAGAATACATTAATGTGGCACATCAAATTAAACAGCACCGCTAGCGCTACAAGGCTGTGTAGACTATTTTCACCGTCCACAAACACAACTCAGATGACACCCAAGAGAACACCTCAAAACCAAATCCTCCAACCTCAGTTTGGCCAAACCACTCGCCGCATTTACGGCTCCACAACAGCCTGTACTTCATGCTAGCCACACAAAGAAAGCAGAGACTCTACCGATTCCAAAGATATAAGCCCCAGCACTGTACACCAAAGCATCGCGGAGATATAAGCCAGCGCATCAGATCACAAAACATTGCTTTTCAAAACCGCATTAGTAAAAATTGTCTTACCTTTGTCGTCTTGCCGTGAAAAGTTTATTCCATTTGTAAATAAACGCTATTTCCTGTTAGCCCCGGCTGTTGTCCGTCACTTCCGCCACTCTGAGCGGTACAATAGTGATATATAGGTCATACCGAGCGTTTACAGTAGACCAATGGAGGAGTATGGCACTTTCACGTGGCTTTCTTTTTCCCCTTCTGGTTGGCTGGCTGTGTTGTCAATCTTGTATTGCAAGTTATAGCCGTTTTCTATTGGCTTTCACGATTCCAGAGAGGTGTCACTCATGCATATTGACCAATCCGCTGGGGAGTAATGTCCGTGCGTACAGTAAGCACGCTTGTGTGCGTAACAGCGCCTTGACGCACAGGACACAGAGCGCACCGGACAAACTTAGATTTGCTTTTTTCACTAAATTCATCTCTAAAAAATCATTCAAATGCTTTATGTGGTCATTTTATTTGTAGGGGAAACATTTATATACACATATATTTATTATAATTATTAATTAATAATTATTAATTTAATACAAAAAAATTAAAAATGCCAAAAAATGTTTTCTTTAGGTCTACTGAACACCATTAGTGATATAAAAATGAAATATATAACTTTTACATGACAGAAATGCAAATGGCACTATGTGTGCCAAATGGTGCCAAATGGTGCCAAAATGGACACCTCGCCTGACATACCTGTATTAAAATCTCTCTTTTTTTGATCTGCTTCATCTAATCAGTTTCAACCTTTGCAGAGATAATGTTCACATGTTTGGTTTCTATTTTATGAAGTAAAAAGGCTATGTTAGCAACATTCCAAAGAGTTATTCATCATAAAACATGTTTTTTTTTAGGCGAGGCTAAAAAAATCTAAATTTTTGCTGTGTTTCATCCAAATTTTCTCTTTATCAGTAACACATACATGGATAAATGACATATCAAATTATTCTGCCCAATGATCCCTTTACAAAAATCATTCAAATCCACCTTGGGGCTGCTGAAATAGACCAGTTTATATATGGATATACATTTTTCGAACATTTGTCTTCAAAATAGGCTTAGGTAGTAAGAGGCTAGGTATGTTTTTGATGAGGTAACAGCATTATAACATGGATTAAGGCCCACAAGAGGTAGTTTTGCATAATATACAACTTTTAAGGAAAATACAGAAAGTAACGCCGAGTTCTAAAACAGAATACCTCTACCTGTTTCATCAACACCAAAAATTCACATAAGAGTAGAAAATGTACACACGATAACAGATATTGTTCCAGCTTTCATATATTGATGAAGTCAATATAGTAATTATCGTGACAGGCAAGAGAACCTTTATTTGTTCCACAGTGTTGTGAGGTACAGTTAAACACTGAGAGAATAGATAAAGGATCAAGATAAACATTTTAAGATTAAATTTAACACAACTCTGTGGAAATGCATTAATAAAAACAAAACAACAACAACAAGAACAACAGGTAAGTGGCTCTATGGTTACGTACAATGCAGTTACATCAAACATTTACGCCCAAGGAACACGAGGGAGTGCAGTTGATTGCTCCATTAGTGATAAGTGGATACAATATTGATAGCGCATAACCTAATAAAATTATTACATAAGTAGAGTATATGAGTAATTAATATTGTTTTATGAACTAGGGCGATGCAAACTGCCACATTGCATAACTTTTTGAACTGAACAGCTGCAAGGAAATGGAAAGAAGAAGAAAGTGACTAATATGCTAACTAAAGAAAAAAGAAAAAAATCTCACTTAGTTACGAAGTTGATGGAAAACATAACACTAGAAGATTTGCGTTTGTTGTAGTAACTGTTGAAGTAATAGATGCAGATTTTTCACAAAAAACAATCAAAATCAAATGACGTAATGTACTCCATCTCTCAAATGTTAATTCAAGTTGTTCAGTTGTCAGTTCAAATGCTCGACTCACATCACAACATTCCATAGGCCAATAATCTTTCATACAGATGGAGGCAGCTAAAATCAATATAGTTAAAATGGAGGGTTTTTTTTAAATACTGTGAGTTCTAGGGTCAAATTACAAGTGGTGGGTAGAGTAGCCAAAAGTTGTACTGAAGTAAGAGAAGTGTTACTTCAAAAAAAAAAATATTACTCAAGTAGAAGCACAAAGTAGTGGTAGATATTGGGCCATAAGTACGAGTAACTGTAACATCTGAGTTATAATTTGAAATTAATGTAATTTAAATAACTAAACATTAAATATAACACAAAATCTGGTACCTGCTAAACTTGGACAAATATATATATATATATATATATATATATATATATATATATATATATATATATATATATATATATATATATATATATATATATATATATATATATATATATATATATATAATATAATATAATATAATATAATATTATATATATGAAGCTTTGGTGATTTGTAGACTTACTCACAGAGGGAAGAGTCGCCAAAACTTTTACTCAAGTAAGAGTACTGTTTCTTTAATGAGATATTACTCAAGTATGAGAAAAAGTCAGCTCCTAGAAAAGTAATTTGAAAAGTACAATTTCTTCAAAAAGTTACTCAAATGTAACCGAGTACCACCTCTGCAAGTCACTAATATAAACGGTGTATCCTCTCATTCCCTCATTTGTCCAGGAGAAGTTCAATGTAGAGACCGTTTCAACGGTGGTCATCTGGACTGTTTTTGTGATCAAGACGTTTTGGCTCCCACCCAGAAGCTATTTTCAATTTGATGGTACTGGCTTGAAGTTCTGGACTTTTTCCTAACCCGAGTTCACTAATTCCAGCCTCAAAGGGAGTTATTTGTCCCAATGACTAGAAACCAGCAGTTCAATACAATGTAATCAATTCACTGTGGTACAGAAATCTGTAATGAACAACACATCAGGGAAGCAAAACAACCACTACACAACTCATCTTAAAACTGCAAATCACTCATTGCAAATTTTAAGCAGAGAAAATAATTGGTTTGTGATGGGAGTAAAGGAAGCATTTTATGTGATGAAAGACAATCCATTTCAGAACAAAAATTGTGGACTCTGATATAATCTACCAGCTGTTTACAGAAGTCTTCTCAGTACATGGTACAAGAAGAGAACAAACCAATCAAAGGCTAATCAGGTACTTAACAACGTGGCAGATGAAACTGCTAATACACAAAAGGGGCATAACAGCCCACAATGATGTTTGCTATTAACCAATGGGCAGGTCAGTTTCAGTCTAAGAAACAGTCTGAGTCCTCCCTTTGGAGCTGGACTTAGTTAACTTAAGATAAAGCTCTGTGCTTAAAGCCAAAATGGCTTTTGGATGGGGAAAAAAACAGCATCAAAAACAGTGTCCAGATGACCACGTTGAGAACATCTCTACATTAATAGAAATGATCAGATTCAACATTTGTGAAGTTACCTTTTGGATATTTTATGGCAAAATCCAATGTAACCAATATGAAAAAAATACTTGTTGCATTCATCTGGAAATATGACATCACCACACACCAAATTAGGTTAAACCAGTTAGTCATGCTATGTTTGGACTCTGACCTAGTTATCACTCCCTCACACTATCGACTTTTATTGCAGTATTGACTAATGGAAGGTCAGGAATGGGCTGCCCTGCAGGTGTCCAGATCAAACCGCATCACAACAAGTAACCAACTGTAGCTGTAAATAATATTACTCAATTAGAAGTCAAAAGTAGTGACCCAATGAACCCATTTCACAGAGGTGTTTTGGGCCTCAAACCTAAAAGCTAAATGTCAATGAAAAAACAAAGAAACTATGAATTTAGTTACATAAAACAACTGTTTCTTGTATATTTTTATCTAGTTTAATGTAGATTGTGGTGCATTTTTGACATAAAAAATTTACTCACATTAGCATTAGCTTCGAGACAGAAATGTTAATAAACACAGAATTGTAAGAAGCGTTTTAACCTTAATTTTGTCAGTGGTTATAAATCAAAGTCACAGACAAACACATATTTTTTATTTACTTTTTACATTTTTTCTAAACTTTGCTAATTCCCCATAGGAATATAGGTTAACATATCTAGACTACTATAACTGGCATTCTGTCAACCAGCACTATAGCTGTGTCATTGTGATTTGGGTGAAAACAAATTAAAATAAAATAAAATCCTTAAAGAGGGAGGATTATACAAATGGACTTTTTTGAGCTTTCTACCATGTTGTTCCATCATCAAAAACATGCCTGAAGAGGTAGTCATCCATGCATGTTTGAGTAATTTTGCAATCTGTCACTATTTGAACTGTCCTTAAGGTTAAGCAGTACGATCCTATTCGATGCTCAGCCCACAAGTCTACATCACACAGTCATTTTCCATAAATTTACAAATGTACGTTACAAAAGAACACTACACTACAGCATTACAAACCTGATGTGATGCGCAGTAGTTTAATGGGATGCAGACAATTGTATTATGAACACTCTGAAGGGGGAGTGACTTAGCATGGCGAGCAAAGGGAGGTGAGACCGAGAGCATCAAAAACTAAAAGTGAAACTTATTAAACGTGTTACCACATTGTCATTGGTGAATTTAGCATTTACAAAACAATAAAAGGTAACATGGTGATCTAAAGACTTCTATGGGTTTTAATAGCATTTCAAACCCATAGAAGTGTAATATCCCCTCTTTAAGGTAGGGTGCGACTAACACAAATGTTCACGTAATTTAATATGGTTAACATGAAGCTTCAGTCATTTATGCTGATTCGCAAAATGTAAGTAACAATTAAAACTGCAAGTAGTAATAAAGGGCCCTCACGACCCTTGAAGAGTTTTCTATCAGCCCTGACTTGATATTCTACTATCACATGGGAGATTAATGTTTCGGACACATTTTAACTTTGCAGGGGGCACTGGAGAACCATTTTCAAAGATTAAAGTTTCAAAGTCAAAGTTTTCATATATCATTATATCCAGGTCATCAAAATATGCAAACACTATTTTGGGTCTGTTTAAGTCTGATGATGTTTGCAAAAGTTACCTGGATTTTTAGGCTTTCAAAATGGCCACTTCTTTAAGAGCTTGTTATGACCACACCCTAACACTTATTCAAATTGTTTAAACAACTTTTGATCTTCGATATGTCCTCTACTAAATTTCATTTGTCTACGACATGCCAAATATTTATTTATATTTATGTATTTTACATTTTCCAGAGGGCACCACTGAGCTATACTCAACATAGATTCTTGGTGGCATTATGTAAATTCAATGTGAGTCGACGCTAAAGAATGATTTGACTTTGTTACATTGTTCTCCATTCTGAAGGGCCTCCCTGTAAATTCTTTCACATGTCCATGACAAATAGATTGTCAATTAAAAATCTTAAGACTTCATGAAATTGTCTAAGGTTTTTTGACCAATTTTCAAGCCTTTTGAAAGAAATTTCAAGGTGGAGATATTAAAAGTAAGAAAAATACAATTTTGCAAAAATTGGGTTCCTGTTGGGTTTAGGATGGGGTCATTATTTTTTTACTTGTCATAACATGGGCTATTTTTACGTTACATTTCATCTTTCTATATTTAAAAAGGTTTGGTCTCTTCTTCCATTGGTGTAATGTATTTTGACTTTTTAAGGAGGGGCCACCGTGACATCTTAAAACTTTTTTACTTGGGCTTTTTAAGTACTCCTTTTGGGAAACTTGAATTTTAGGCTGTAGTTGGATTAGTCTAAAGCATCAATTTAGTCTACAACACAGTCCAGTAGTCTGGACCCACGTATTTCAGTGACGCATTTCTTATGCTACCATAGTAATACGGTTACAGATAGAGATATGTCCTCATTTGTTTTTTTGCTTGGTATGGCAAGCTGGATGTGCACTCAAATGTCTGTGATGAACACTTTTTTTTTTATCCCATTCAAAAGTTCAAAGGGGAGCTGTGGAACAATTTAATGTCTATGTAAATTGTGTATCATTGCATGAGATTGCCATTTTGCATAAAATGTATATAAATGTCAGGCAGTAGGAGACTGCATGACTGAGGTTGGCCACAACCGAGTCCCTGACTCACCCTCCTAGCACACTTGTGTTCGTTCCCTAGTTAACTTAAATGTAAGAGTAGGCTACTTTTCTTTATTTAAGCAAAAATCAACTACTACAATTTCTTAACATTTTTCAAAAGTTCCTATTTGTTGTTGGATATCAGCTTTCTTCACATTAGAGAACTGTTCATTAACACAACACTCCAACTGAGATGTTTTTGTAAGTCTTTAGCACTCGTCAACATCACCATTCTCTGCTGACATTTTTATACAGTGGCAGATATCAGGTGTACAGCTCCTACTTCAGTTTCTGTGTTAAATATAGAGAGACTATTCTGGAGTCTTTGCACAGTCTGCTTCTTTAGCTAACACTTATCTTTATCCACAGTCACTGGTCACGTTGAGGGACTTTTGGAAATGGCATGGCTAGCCTCTGAAAACC
Source organism: Periophthalmus magnuspinnatus (assembly GCF_009829125.3). Lineage (NCBI taxonomy): Eukaryota > Metazoa > Chordata > Actinopteri > Gobiiformes > Gobiidae > Periophthalmus > Periophthalmus magnuspinnatus. Next base: position 17,683,805 of record NC_047136.2, read on the forward strand.
ATGGCATAGTTAGTACAATTAGAAAATATTTGTAAGTTTACCCAAATATAACCTACTCAAAAACAAGCACATTTTGCTAATCCTGCAGCTAGGAGACAGGATCCGGAAACTTGCGCAATGTTGAAACTATCGACACTCAAGGCCTTACATCTCTTGTAGCAAAAGCAAAAGATTTAGCCTAATGAATGTCAAAGTCTGAATCAAAACAGTTTTTGTCATCAAAACTGTTCATTAGTTTGTAAAATTTGTGTCTGTAATCTGCGCAGCAAAATTAATTCTCACACTATTTGTGAGTTCAAGCTCCAGAGAAGTCATTTGGCCCAGCTTCCGCTGTCGCGATTGCCTGGTTAACCAGTGGTTCAGACCAATCACAGGGCAGTATTATGGTTTGGGCAGAGCCAAGGGTGAAGTTCTAGGGTGAAGAATTTTGTAACATTATATTGGCATGGACGCTGTTTGTTTACATTTAGGGACCTGTGGAAGGAGATAAGTCAGAAGTCTGGGTGCAGCCAGATCCCTCTCTGATGCTTCAACCAGTCAGTTTCAAATATTCATCAAGACAAATGCTTTTCCCAACCGTTTTCAGCAGGAGTCATTCGAGACTGACAAATGTGTAGAACTCAATTCATAGAGAAACACATCAATTTGCCGTGAGCCAGGTTAGGTCTCCTGAGCTTAAGGCTAAAATAACATCAGACACTTTGCTGTCAAAAGCTTTCATGCTTTTAAAAAGGTCCACATTTAAGCTTCATATTTTGGTTTAGACTTTAACATTGTAACAGTCTTATGAAGTGTTCAAGCCCAACATTCCTCCAGAAATGTCCTCAGTGTAGCAAAAGCTGTTTACAGTCAAGGCCATGTCTGTTTAGTTCTATAACAGCATGACAAAATGCTCATTTACAACACACAACCATTCAACTGTGTGGCCATGTTTTTGGTAAACATTGTTGCTACTGTGGTAAATTTGTTACCCAAGAGAAGTTCAGGCCCCTTCTTTAAAAGGTACACTGTGTAGCTTTTCTGATGGGGAGGTCTCTTACCTGCTTGTCTCCATGGAGCTATTGCTTTGTCTTTAATGTTCCACAGCCTGAAATTACACATATCTTGCATTTATACAAAGTTATTTATTGCTATTATCTCCATGGAGGTAGGCACGTTTAATGTCATACATTGCAACATTACAGTCAAAACAATACCGTCTCCATAGAGACAAGCAGTTGATGGAAAAGTTATAGTGCACTTTTAGCTACAAAAATGTTGAATTTCATATTTACATCTTTTATTTGTTCAGCCTTTGGACTCTTCTTAAAATATAGCCTACTTGAGTGCTCTGTTTTGGGAACCACTGACCTAACACTTTCACAGCAGAGAACCACTCTGCGCTGTGCCAAAGGCCAAGCTACCAAAACAATCTGTTAGCACCATGATATTTGGCTAGCTTTTCTGCTCCCTCTGATCACAGTCCAAGGAGGAGTTAGCCCTGATGCCCTGCCCTCTTTATGTACAACACCGCTAATCCCTAGCCTTAGTCTGGAATGTGTTTGTGATTTTCACCTTTTGTATGAATCCGACGGCTAGATACCAAGATACAGGCAACCAAGGTTCAGTTGTGATTGTAGTGCTTTTTGTAGGAGTGCAAGCTACATACACTTTCTTTAAAGGAGCACTAACGTTTCAGGTGGAGAGCCCTCCACCTGCTTGTTTACGTGGAGTTGTTATCGTTTTGGTAGGAATGTTAGACAGTATGTCATAAAAGTTCTGCATGGAGAGTTACAAGCCAGATGGCATTCTGGTGTGAGGGAACACACTATGGTTCTTTTTCTTTATTATCTGAACACAAGGGCTACTGTAGGCTGTAACCTATGCCAAAACAAGCACAAAACTACAGCAGTCTCAGTGTCCTAACTGTCCAGTAACTGACAATAGAAACTTCACATCAACATATACATATACAGTTACAAGAACAACAAAAGCTATCAACTCCAAACTAAACACAAAATATCACAATTACACCATCCCTTTCTCCTTATTAAAGTTCCTCACCTACAAGGGTCACATTTTGAGAAAAGTGGGGGTCTGTGGACCCTCCTTGGGTGGGGGATGGGGCCAGAAAAGAGGAACATGCATAAATACACAAGTGTTAATGGCCTAATAATAACCATACACATTTTTGTCAAGCTGGATCTTCTGTCTGCTTCAGTTCAGTTCTGTCCAGTTAAAGACCTATTGCTGTCCACAGATTTTTTAATTTTCAGACTCTCGCAATGCATTGCGGTCTATATTGACTGATACAGTGGATCAGCACTTTTCAAGGTGCATTGTGGGAACTAGACATTTGGACACCACTAAAAATGGCATGACCCCTAAATAGTGCCCTAAATAGGGAATAGTGTGGGCATGACAATTATATTATTAAACCATTTAAAATATAGACAAAAATCTTATAAACATATATGCTTTTAAACAAATTAGCAAAGGATGTTGGCAGTGTCTGATTAAATAACATATCCAACACCTCCACCCCCACTGCAGTGCGTTCAGGTCCAGTTGTTTTAACAATACCATCACATTCTGTACAGTCTGTACACAATAGAAACACATCTATCCCAGCAGCTGACAGCTACACTAACTTAAGTCATGGTACGTAAAGTCCTACAGTTATGTCATGCTCTCTGAAAACCTCCCATGTGAAAAGGCTGGTTGGTTCTTATCAAAGCGCACAGGGACATTTATCGGTTTTCTTCTGAAGCAGGGAATGGGCGGATCTTGTTATCTGACCAGTTGAGAGGTTAGCCAAAACTTGTGTTCAAGTAGGAGTGACATTACTTAATTTAATATTCAAGTAGAAAAAAAGAAAAGAAAACATGAAATATAAAATGACATGAGGATCTTTAAAGACATCCACATATTAAAATATCCTCTTATTCACTTACTGAGAATGAGACTTACTCAAAATGGGTGTCAAAAAAGTGCAGAATAGATTAGATTTCTCAACTTAAGTATAATCAACTATAGGTTTAAATTGAGATTTTGCAAAAGTCAGATGTTAATCGATACTAAAACTAGCATTGAAACTAGATACTTATCTGAGCAGGTATTGATACTAAAAAAATTCAGATTCACAGGACAGAAATGCAACCTTTCCTGAATAGCTTTAGAATGATTTTGAGTAAAAGATCACATAGACCCATGGACCAGTGTGAAACCTCCCTGGATGAGTGAGGGATTACACAGATATAAGACCACATGGTAATGTAAAAGGAAGTACTATGATTTAATGTTAAAAATTACATTCTATTGTCTAAATAAAGTGTATTTTTATTATTATTATCATGGTATCGGAATTGGTACTAAGAATCAGGTATCCTTTGTATCAAAATCAAGTCTGAATTTTCAGTATCATGACAACACAGTTTCCTCCATATATCACACTGCTTGTGTTTATAATTTTACTTTTGGTTGTGCATGAGCAGCAGATGTGACATCGTAGGTAACAGTTTTGGAATTGCCACTATGTTGTACACAAGGGCCAAAACATGCCTGATTTAAACAGCGGTTTAAACAGTATGCTTTTGATTTTTGCCATGTTTTTTAGATAGTAAAAAGCTGCAGATGTTATTGATTTGATGTGGCTATTAAAGTTCAAGTCCATTATTAGCCCTAGATTTCTAGCCTGATTTGAAGGCTAGAGTGGGTTCAGCACATTTAAATAGCATGTCCATATTGGTCAAAGTATGGCTGTGGTAAGTAGACATTTAATACAGCACCTCAAATAAGTATTCAAGTGACAAGGTACACTATACTATAATGAAATGATATAATGAAATGTTGAATTGGATAATAATGACTTTGGAAAATAAATCATGAAATAATGTACTAGACTAATGTCTGGTATTAGTATTGCTACTTGGTATCAGCAAGTACTCAAGATCATGTACTCCTTCTGGAAAAAGTGGTATCAGTGCATCCCGTATGGTTTTATATTTTTATTTAGATAGAAATCTGTCTATAGAAATGTCTCACTGTTCCAACTAAATAATAGATAGACTTTTAAAAGGCGTTTTTAATATCAGTTTCATCATAACTGTATGTCATTTGATATCCATTTAACAAAAAACAAAAAAAACATGGAACAATCTATTTTCAGTATCTGACCATTTTTGGAATAGTAGCTCACAAGCTTTAGCAGATTTAGGAGATTTGCTGGTGAGAGTGGAGATTAGAAGTTGCCAGGTTGGGCGTGAGTCAGGATGTGGTTAGACTAGCTCAGCACTACTCAGCACAAAGTAAGGACAAAAACAAAACATCTGCAGAGGCTGGGACAAAACAACAAGTCTTCAAGGCTCCAAGAAGTATGGATTCTATTACAGGCAGTGCCTGTGTTATCAACAAGTGTGTGAATAATGTAGCACTTGTTTTGTATCGTTTTAAAATTTGGATATCTCTAACTCCGAAAAGTACAGAACGCTGTCACCTCTATTCCCTATATGTTCACACAACATACACTAAAAGTCAAAATTTGAAAGTTTGGATGTACTTTTTCATTTTTCTGATTATTTACGTTGATCAAAATTATGAAAGAACACATATGGAACAGACACACACACAAAAAAAAAGTGTTTTAGATTTTTAAAAACAGCCACACTTTGCACTCTTGGCATTCCCCAAACCGGACATGACACAGTTGTGAAATGAAAACCATTTCAGGACACTTCATCATCATCTTCATCATAAACCTCATAGAGAGAAGACCAAGGGTATGCAAAAAAACACACCAAAACAGAACATATATCTATAAAAAATGTAAAAATAAAAAAATAGTACAAATGTACATCTTAAATTGTATTAAAAACTAAAGCAAAGAAACATGTCTTCAGAGCAGATTTAAAAGACACTAGAGAAGGAGCAGCTCTGATGTGCAGAGGTAAACTGTTCCACAGTTTAGGGGCAGCCACAGCAAAGGCCCTATTACCTCAGGTTCTCAGTTACGTTCTGGGCACATTTAATAAAAGATGGTTTTCTGACCTCCTGATCTGGCTGGGACATAAGCCCAGTCAGGTATTTAGGGGCATAGTCATTTAAACATTTAAAAAGAAATCAGAATCTAAAATCAATCTTAAATGTGACGGGGAGCCAATGGTGGGACGCCAGCACAGGGTTTAGAGAGGATTGTTCCAGCCCATAGTACAGAAAGTTGCAATAGTCTAATCTATTTGCAATAAACAAGTGTATAACTCATTCAAAGTCAATTGCTGGAAGGTAAACCTTTACTTAAAGTTCACAGCCAGCTCAGAATCTACCAGCTCAGAATCTTAATTACACAATTGATTTGCTTGTCCATCCTGAAAGAACTGTCAAAAATTACCCCAAGATTTCTGGCAGAGGCATGCACAAAAGGAGATAGAGGAGACAAAGCATGTTATTGAAGTCAGCAGAAGATTAGAACTAATAACACCATTTGAGTTTTCTTCTCATTGAGAATTAGAAAGTTTTGGGTCAGCCAGGTTTCTACTTCCTGTAGAAACATAAGTAAAGTGTGAGTCAGAGGCAAGTTTCAGGGGTAAATATAGTTGCACTTCAACACAGGAATGAAAGGCTATATTATATTTTGAAAGAATGGAGCCAAGTGGCAGCACATAGAGAAAATAGGGCGGGGCCTAATACAGAGCCACGTGGAACTGAAAACCTGTGAAACCAAGATGTACAGAAAAATTTCTGTCGGGACATTACCATAAAGTTAAGGGGCTTCAATATCAGAGGTGTTGTGCCAGATTTTTATCATCTTAAATAAAATAAAACAAAAATAGTGATAAAAATAATTGGTTTGTAGCGGTACAAAGTTATTCCTCACTTTTAAAACTTTTTCCTTGCTGAGAAGAAGAGTGTTCTGAGAAGTTTCATTTTGCTCATTTCCTGTGAATGTCTGTTGATCTTTCTGTCTGTTATTGACTAAGTTTCACTGTTCTTTCTTTCTGCTGGTCTTGACAGTTTTTTTAAGTCCTGCTGTTGTGATTTTGAGCTATACAAAAATAAATTGAATAGAAAGTGAATAACACTAATAATACTGATCATTCTAATTATGTTATGTGCTTTTCACAAATTCCAGAGGCCGGAGCGGTAAAGCTAAAGACAACCAGCATAGCAACAACGATTCCCAAACAATAAAAAGGCTTTAGAATTAGATGTAGACAGAACACAGTGGTCTTATTTTGACCCCGAGAGCTGCTTTTAGAATATATGTGTGCGAGGACGAGACACATTTTGCTCAAATACATGGAAGGAACTCAGGTAGAGCCACTTGAAAAGTGAATGAAATTATTTTGTTCTATTAGCAATATTACAATAATTACCCATAGATACTCATTTAAATATAAATGTTTAATCCTGTTTTCCCTTCTGTCTTGACTGCAGGGTGTCAGTAATTGGCGTCTGTTGCCTGAGCCATAATGAGCCCTGAGGGAGACTAAAGATCACCTCACACACTGCAGCTGTCATTATCTACACACTTTTCTTCTTGTCTGCGGTTCACCTTGGCCTGGAGAAGAGTTTAGACAGGTTCCACTTAAATGCCATTAGATGCAAGTAGAGAAAGTTGAACTGCTGTATGACATAATGTCAATTTCGATATTAAGGAATTTACTCAATACTCAACTACAACAAAAATGCTCCTTTTTAAACACATGACATATTTAGATCACCACCTCACCTTTTATTAAAATGCTATATTCCCCGAAAACAATGTATTAACATGTTTCATGTCTCACTTTTGTTTTTTTGACCCTCTGAATCTCCTATTCATTTGCTCCCTGTGTTAAGTCACTCCCCTTTCAGAGCGCTATCACAACAGAGTCAGTGTACACCTGGTTTGTGAAATAGTTGTGAACCGTTTTGTATCATATTTTTGTATATTTATGGAGGGAGCATGGATGATGTAGGCGTGTTGACTGAGAATTGCACAGAATCTTATCGCTAACCATAAGGAGGGTTCAAATACGAGAGATCGCTAAATTACTGAAACATGGATGACATCTAGAACCTCTTCAGGTATGTTTTTGATGAGGGAACATCATTATATCATGGTAGACAGCTAAAAACAAAAAATAAAAATATAGCATAATCAGTAATAGAATGGAATTTTCATACACAAAATATGAGTACTGCTTTCTGTTATGTTACCATGTGATCTAAATCATACTAAAATCATGCTAAAATGTCTCTAAAATGTGAAAAGAGGGTGTTAGAACTAGTAACTGCTAAATCGATTACAAGTAAGTGCCCTGTTAGCATGCTACTTATTGTTAGCATTACTGTAATAGTCCCTGAGAAATGTGAAAAGTGCTAATAAGCTCTTCACAGTGCATAAGGTAAGTGAAGAATAATTTTGGGCATCTGCAAACAATTTATAATGAAATAGTTGTGTTTTTCTCTTTTTAAGAAGTAAAAGTCCGGTATAGAACCTTTATGGGATAATGTTACAGGTCATAAAGGTATTATTGCTTTGCCAACAATGTTCTGAATGGAGTGAGTGTCTGTCAAGGTATTTTTGAGAAACAGAAACACACACATTGAAATGCTAGAAAGATAAATGTAAAGGCTTCCTGTGGACCATGCCAGGCAAAGTACACATTTATGATAAGTTACATAGAAAAGTAACACAGTGCACCTTTAAGTTACCTTTTGTGTTTTTAGAAATGTTTCACTTCTGATCAAACAAAAGTGTACAATTTTAGCCATTTTCACTCTTTTTTGCCATCCGGTGAAGTGGAGTAGAAAAACAGTCCCTCCTGCTATTGTCCAGAGTGTGAGGTCATTAACACCACGCAGGCGTCCAGCAGCTCGGGAAGGAACCGGCCCAGCACACAGCTTCCTACATGAGCTGCCTGCACTCGACCTCGGCAAAGAGAACACATGTCAAGCTGTTTTTAATATTATACATCTATATTATTTGTAGAACTTTCCATATTGGCGCTCTTTCTATATTTGCCGCTGATGTCAAACATTTCCTGGGGAACTGGAGGCACTGCTCTGTCTGAAGCTCTGTTATTCAAGTTAGCCTTTAATCTAAGCTTTATTTTTAACACAATCTAACCATAAAAAACTGGCATGACAATCTAAAAACTGTTTAACTGCTGAACTTTCTGCCATAGACACACGCACATCCCCCTCGGCATGATGTCATTGCAAAGTATATCAACTGTTTTAGTATGATTTTAACTTGTTTTTAATTAGATTTTACTGGAAAGCACTTTGGTCACCATGAGTGCGGTAAAGCGCTCTATAAATAAACATTGATTGATTGATTGAATAGTTATTACATAAATATGTGATAGGATTCTTTGCATGATGGCGCAAAAATGTTTTTATTCCTCAATAATATAAAAGATGCCTCTCAACAGATCTGACCTGTAAGACGTCCTGGTGCTATCAGCTACTATCAAAAGAGTGGCATTATCTATTTTTCTTACCAACCCAAAATTCCACGATCAAGCATCACAATGGCATTGTTTTGCCTGGAATTTTCCCAAAATGGCATCTGTTTCCATGGAGACAAGCTTGTGACACGTGACATCCATAAAGAAGCAATCCCACTCACAGCATACAATTGTATTTTCAGGATATTGTTTCAATAAAAACATTAAATAAATGGAAGATAATTATTTTAAGGCTGTAGGTTGGAACATCTGAGGAAATGTAATAACATCTCAATGGAGATGGAGGGAGCAGATTCTACCAGAAAAAGTTACATAGTGCACCTTTAAAGAGTTTTTATTTTCAAGATCCAGTGATGAACAAAATATTTGAACCATGCCATATGTTTCCATCTTACACAACTTTATTTCTGTATAAACTCGAGTGCGAGTTCGTCAGCCCTAATCTAATTGTTTGCAGACGTCATGTTGGAACCATTACCATCCCGTCCCTGCACAGTGCACCAAAAATCTGTAATCTGTTTATGCTATTTAGGCTGTCATGTCTGCTCCTGATTTAGACCACGTTTATATCATGTGACTACTGGTCATGTGCAAATCCATGTTTTTAGAGGAGCTTTTAGGTTGATGTGATAGTATGTCAACTACCAATATGTTTTTAAAGGTTCACTATGTAATTTTTGTGGTGGGGAGGATATTCCAAAGTGTGGAACTAAACTTATCTAATTGGCAATTCATTGATTACACAAAGATTTTATTGCTCAGTAATATAAAACATGCCTCTCAACTAGGGATGGGACGATATACGATAATATCGTTAATCGCGATAAATAAGGTCCGCAATTAATCGTTCGTGGCATTTTTTTATAATCGCGATCATCGCGCACGATTATAATCGCCTTTACGGCACCACACTGCCTCATGTTTCCAGTTCCAATACAACGTTTAGATGTTAGTTTGTGGTGTTTGCCCACTCTGACATAGCAATGACACTTGTAGCTTCTGTGCTTATCTCTGTCTGAACTATATTCTGTCAGATATCAACAATAAACAAAGTCTGATCCGTAACTCTCCACAGGAACGTACCAGCGCGCGCCTCACCCGTGCGCACAGATGAGACGCTAATGTGTGCACATCTTAGATTTTTACCTACAATAATGCAAACTGCAGAATAAAACAACACCTTTGAAACAATAGACAAATTAAGTCTAATTCATACAGCTGAACACAAATGTGCCAGAGCGCATGGTCCGAATGCGCACTATGTGCACAGAAGCAATTATAACGATTATACACGGTATATTTTACCTACAATTAAGTTAATAGCAGAATAAACCACGCTTACCAATCGAGAACAGCATTTCATTTGATGTGTAGATTGTTTGTGCGGGTGACGCAGAAGTGTATGTACATTGCTGTAAAGTTGTAAAGTAGGCCCGGGCCGTCGGAACATTAACAGGTTAATAATTATCGCGATAATATCGTTAATCGCGATTATTTTGGCCACGATAATCGTGAGTCTAAAATTTAATATCGTCCCATCCCTACTCTCAACAGATCTGACCTGTAAGACAAGAGACAAGAGTGATGTTTTCTGTTGTTCTTACTAATCCAAAATTACACGATCAAGTATCACAATGTATTTCTTTGATTTTAGAAACGTATTTTGAATACCAGCAAATTAAAGGGTAAGTGTGCAAGAATCAGAAATGGGTAGAGTAGCCAAAAAATTGTACAAAATAATATTATTCAAGTAGAAGTACAAAGTAGTGGTCCAAGATATTTAAGCAAGAAAAAAAAGTATTTGGTAAAATTACTACTCAAGTAAGAGCAACTTAGAGTAACATCTGATTTATAATTTGATGTTAATGTAATTTGAAGCATTAAATAATGCACAGGACCCAGGAGGAGTCAGTTGAGGTGGCTTGGGCATTTATTCCGGATGCCTCCTGGACGCCTCCCTAGGGAGGTGTTCTGGGCACATCTCACCGGGAGGAGGCCCCGGGGAAGACTCAGGACACGCTGGAGGGACTATGTCTCTCGGCTGGCCTGGGAGCGCCTCACGTGTGTCTTGGCCTCCCTGCTGAAACTGCTGCCTCCACGACCCGGCCCCGGATAAAGTGGAAGAAAATGGATGGATGGATAAATAATGCACAAAATCTGGTATTTTCCAAAAATAGACACAAACATGAGAAAAGTATTCTGTATAGTTACAACTTAAAAGAGAAGCTCAGACTGAACACTGTGCAAGTGATGTCGGCGGGGCTGCCTCTGTGCTCCGGATTCATTCAAGCCTTTTCCCTTAATAAATAGATATGGCATGAAGACATGGTCCCACATATGCAGCTTCAAAAGGTGGTGACCGCAACAGTGCTGCACAGCACTGCTCTGAATAAGTGTCACACTACAACAAAACCGGTCCGACACTGGAGCTGCAGCTGGACAGTCTGAGTGAGGCTTTACACACAGTGGAAAGAGTAACCAAAATTTACTGAATACTGTTACTTCAATAAAAATATTACACTAACTGGGAGTAAATGTAACTGAGTACTACTCTCCTCTGACCAGAATACAGTATTCTATATTTCCTGTGCATGTACGCATTTAGTTACTTTCAGACTGCATATAAATGAAACCAAGAATTACTACAGTATGTCAATGTCATATTTCAACTATTTATTGTAAAAAATGTAATGAATGCATTTATAGTTTTAGGGTGTTTTTACAGTCAAATGTGAGCTCCATATGTTGTGTGAATTTTATAGATACTTGTCAATAACAGGTGTGAAAAACAAATGCCACCTTGTAATGGCAATGTGAGACTACATGTTGATTCAGTGTTTGGAGAAAGCTGTCACAGTTAACACTTCCTCTCTATCACAGCAAAGTGTTTATTTTTAGAGTACATGTGATTACACACACTTTTCACATTATAGAGTTCCCCAAGGATCAATAATGGCTCCACTTATGTTTAGAGATAACATATAATGATGGTATGTGGGTAATTGTAAATATACTTTTTTAAGCGCACACACACTATTAAAAGATTTAACAACCAGCAGTCTTCTTCCACCAGCGCTTTTAATTTTTAAATTTTTTTAAATTTTATGTTTCAACAACAAAAGGCAAGAGAGGAGGTCATCCACAGAGGTCATTTTGGCAGAATGTTTTTCACAGGTTGATGGGAAGTCAAAATAGTAGTCAAAATAGTAGTCCTTGAAAAGTACATAAAGTACATAATCCTTCTGCAATAAAAAAAAAAAAACAAAAAACAAAAAACAAAAACTGTTTGCATGACTTTTGCTTGACATTGGTTTTGTTGTTTTTTGTGATAATATCAATAATGTCGATAATTCTCCCCGATTATTATTGTCATTTTGCTGTAAATTACCGTAAGGCTTTTGCATTAGAGAATCTTGCCAAATATATTTGTATGCTTGGCATCAGTATAAAAAGTAATGTTGCTGTCAAATGAAATGGATATAATGAAGACTCGGGAGAATGAACATGGATACACTTGAGCTGTCTGTGTATCTGTAAATATGTGCGGTCTGAGGGGGCTTGTGTGTACAATGTTTTATGTCCACTGGAATAATTTTATATTTTCATTCTGGTATTTAGCATTAATCTATATAATGATCCCATGATGTTTTCATCAGGTGGTAATCCAGGAAGTCCTCTCCATGTTTCTAATTTCCAGACTTTGTTCATGATTCTTTCTGTGCTCAAGTTTCCTTCTCTTACGCAGATTACCCATTTCAAATTACTACTGTTTTTGAGCAATAGTGTGATGTCAGACCATTAAAACTGCGATTTTTACCCCACAGAAGTAGGAATATAAATCTAACAAATCAAAATCAAACCAAAGGGTCACATTTTTACATAGCACTTTTACACCTTCAAGGCACTCAAAGTGCTTTACATCAAAGGAGCCACTCACACACACATTCATACATCAGTGTACACAGACAATGCTTTTTTTTCTTCAGTGTCGATTTGGCTCCAATCTCTATTCTGACATCTGTGGTCTGTTCGTCCATCTTAGAATTTGTGTTGTAAATTAGGTAGTAGATAGGCTCCGCAACAGTTTCCTGCAGACTAAACCTTTTCTGTGGTGGCTGGTGACAGGTGCCACGGGGTCAGCCCCTGTCAGCCCCTGTCAGCCGGCCCTCTGTCCAAACAGCCCACATGAGACACCCATCAGGACAGATCAACATTCACAGCTTCATCACATCAGCAGTGTCAGGGCAGCCACTACTTAAAGCAGGCCTATGATGCAAAATTGACTTTTCAGAGCTTTTAAAGCAGAACTAAGTAACTTTAGCGACAGTTCTCTCCCTACACTTTGCTTGTGAGAATGCACTGTGTCATAAACACTTTCCACACTCCCCACCCCCCAACTCTCAGTGGAGCGTGCACATTTGTTTTCATAAAGTCAGTGAACACTGTATGGAACATAATGTCTCATGTGGGTTATATTATTTTATTTTTTATAAATAAATATATTGTGTAAATGTTCTGTGAGGCTTGACTCTGGTAATGATGGTGAGCTTGCAATTACTTTGCTTGGTGTAGATACAGTTTGGGGTTGTTTGTGACCATAATCAGTAAAAATAATAATAAATAATAAAGCTGCTCATTGCTACATTTGCAGACTGACAATGGTGATTGAACACATTCAGCTGCTAAAACATAACATTACTGCATACAGATGAAACATCAGTCTGTCAGTTACAGAAGTAACTCTGACGTGACAAGTGGTTTGATCACACGCAAATGCATTACCCTCTTTGATGCTGGGCATGAAGTTAACGAGTCTGAGAGCACATCAGGGTTAAATTTGAACATTGCTCTTGTTTAAGCACTGACAACAAGTAACACTAGCTGCACATATCCTGCATGCAGGTGTAACAAATGAAAAGACAAATACAAGCTTTTGTCAGTCTAACTGTACCGCTTCATATGTAGCTCATTACACTGGAAAACATAGCATAGTAATAACATCTGTCCCTAATGGGACTAAACACTAAACCAACATTTTTCAGCAACTTAACTGTGTATATGGTGTTTTAATAGCACCATCTACTTTTGGGGGCATTTTTAGCTCAAACTAGGTAAATTTGCAGCTTCCTGGTCTTTCTGGGGTCGTGACTCCAGGGGCCATGGTAATTTCATGAACATTGTGACATCACCTACTCTGACTACCCTGATTACAGCCTGAGGTTTCTGATTTAAATGCCTGGCTGGAGGGACAGAGTTAAAAGTGTGAATACCTGTTAGACCAATCAGAGTGTTCTTATACCTGCAGACCCTACTCCTCCTCCCTCCTCACTCTCTTTAATCCTCCAGGTATTACCCAGAACTATTTGAAATGTTGTGCGAGAAGTTTAGGTGTTTAGTTCTACTTGGACTAAACCCGAAACTAAGCCTGGTCTAGATTAGAAATAATCCAGGAGTAGAACCTAAACAATACAACAAAACTGGGATCTGGGACTGCTTTAAAATTAGTTCTTTTTTTCAGACAAACTAGTTCTGTTTTGAAAGACAAAAAAATCTGGTGAAAAACAGAGCTAAAGGAAGTATAAACCCAAACTAAACCAGGTCAGAGGAAGGCCAAAACCAGTTCTAACCTGAATCCAAAAAAACAAGAATGAAACATGCCTTAGGTCTGACCCAGAACTGAAATGACAACATAATGGATCTCAGCATGTCAAAAATTACATGCATAACCTCGACAGGCAGCGGTCTCAGAAGTGTGTCAGCGAATAAAAGCCCATCTGGACCAATTATACCCCCCGATTCACTGTTGCCCAGGAAGTGCAACTGAAAGCTAGACTAGACTCTAGGATTCTGTGTTGAAAAAAAATACAGACAGAAGGATCGCGTGTGTAAATAATGGTTATGTAAGGTTAGCTAAAAACACAAGGTCCAAGGGCAAAGACAAGTGGAAGCACATGTGCCAAATGTGGTTACATAACACTCCTCAGGGCTGTGTTTTGGACCAACTGGAATTCTGTTGCACTGTTTCTAATCACAGTCAAACATGAGAGGAGGGGTGAGGTTTAAAGGGGCTGTACCAGATTTTTACTCTTAAAAACATGAAAAACAGAACCAATACATTTTAAATGATTTGCAATGGTCCAAAGTTATCGCTTACTTTAGGTATTCCAAGCATACTAATTATTCCTCATGACCAGCTAAGAAGCACTTTCCACAGCTCTCAGAAGCCAGAGAGGAGTTTTGCAGTGACGTTAAAGTACAACTAGCCAATCGCGGACTTGATTGTTGGACACAAAAAAAACGCTTTATAATGAGCACGTTGCTGACTTATTTTGACCTCAACAGTTGCTTCTACAATATATTTGTACAGAGGCAAGGCAAATACTACTCAAATATATGAAAAAGCATCGGGTAAAGGGCCTTTAAATATGTAGGATTTCTTGAAAAATCTTTAGGCTTTGCATACAAACATTTCTAGCAATATGCTTGTATTGATGGGCATTTGTGTGCTGAAAAGATGTGAAAATCTCACGCAAAAAAGGATGGCACCCGAAGATATCACCTTATGACATCATCGGGTGTAACACAGCATTTTGAGCTTTTGAGAAGGACTGAATATACTGCCATAACTGAAATGTGCCTCAGTGAAACGGAACAAAACTTCAGCTATATTTTATTGACGGCACATTCTTATAATAAACAGTCTATCCAACACACAATGGGACCTCTAATGTTCAAAATTTAAGGGTATATTATGCAAAATTTACTTTTGTGAGCTTTAAGCCATGTTATGATGTAGTTACCTCTAGTTGTGTTTTGTTTCATGCACACAGGTTTGAGTAATCCTTTATTATAAGTCTGTACGTACACAAAACTCAGAATACTCTATTCCACCTTGTGATGTCACGAAACAGTATACCGTTTCTTATAAAAGTGCACAAACTCAATGTCTTGCTACATGGCAAGTAGTTCATTCATCTGCTTTCATACAGTTTTACACATTTTACAGTTTTACCACATGACATCACAAGGTGGAACACAGTGTTTTCCGTGTGTATATATATGTATATAATTTTTTTAAGCATTTTATGGGCCCTTTAATAATAATGTCTCAAATGTAAACTGTGGGTCTGTGGCTTTGTTTGCAGTAGATGCACAAACTTTATTGATCCACAGGGGAAATTACTTGGTCACACTTTACAGACTTTCTAAACTTAGTGTAAAAAAAAGTAGTTGATTAGCAGATGTTAGCTTTGTCCTAGGTGTATATTGTTTCAGTAATGTTTTTATGGAGCAGGGTGGTGGGTTAGTAAATACAGCTACGGGCGACCTTTGACCTCTCGCACTCACTTAACACTAAAGGCGCCAAGTCCAAACTTCTATTAACATAAGCACAAGTGAGATGCATGTGAAAGGCCAGGGGCAGTTTTGTTTTCTCATTAACTGGTGGCCGATCTGGCTACTATTTTACTGATTTATTGTGGCTTTTGTTTTTATATCTTTGTACTGTATTTCATTATGTTTGCTTTTATGTCTGTGAAGCACTTTGCTTGGCTAAAGGTCTGGGTTCCTTGGATGTTACAGGCATTCATTGATCCTGACCAGTATCTCCCAACTCCACTGAATAATAAGGATATCACATTAAAAGTCACTGTCCCTAATCTGATTATACATAAATTCAAGATAAGAATTCATTGTTATTGTGGCAGCAGGATTCTAAATGAGGCCGTAGGAACAACTTTGACCATGATCCTTTGCTCCCTTTTTTAATGCAATAAACAAATAATTTTGGAACGTGATGACAATAATAATGACCCAAAGTTTGTCAGGGTCTTAGTATATTTTTCAAATGCAGGACCTCTGCATAATATTGACATGGAACATAAATTTCATACCATGAAAATAAATTATATTCATTGTGCTCAAATATATGGAAAAAAACTGGGTACAGGACATTTATATCAGAATGTAGCCAAATACCTAATTTCCCTCTGTGGTCCCTGATCATCCACATTAACTTAAAGAAGGGGTATTTTACTTTTATGGGGTATTACCTGCTAACACATGAATATATTTAGATCACCATGTTACCTTTTATTGTTTTAAAAATGCTATATTTGCTGAAAACAACGCATGAACTTCAAAAACTTAATTGCCTTGATAGTGAAAGACTGCGAGAGGGTTCATAAGGTCAGGGTTATGAAAGTCTGACGGAAACTATGGAATGTATGTAATAGTAAACAGCAGGTAGTGAGAAAACATAAGCAATAATCCTATTCTGATTTATATACTGTCGGTCAAAGTGACATTGGAATAAATATGAAACTAAAAGTGGCACAGTGGGTTAAGCACTATCCACCTTACCAGAGGGGAGTTTGAGCCTTGTCCAGTCTTGTCCAAGTTGCAAAATGCTTTACCACAGTAACATGGTAAAGTGTGACAGGAACGGTGTAATCTGGTGTAAAAAAAACAAAACAAAAACACATCAATTGTCAAACATGAATTCAAATTAGCAAAGAGGTTAATATTTTTGACTTAAAGGGTATTGTACACATGTAATACAGCTAGTCCATTACATGGGCCTAAATTTAAAGCAAACAGGTAAAAATGACAATACGCATAAGTTTATTAATCAATTGAAATGGTCTTGCAGTTAAAGTAGCCTGTATCAAAAGAAATTAGTAAGTGCATTGACCAATTAATTGTAACGGGATTGTTTGACTTTTTACTCGCCTCTGTTGTCTGCCATGTTTGGTGTTTCGGCAAAAAGAGTCCCCGGGCAGCTGGAGCACCTTAAAAAGGTTCCGGGGCAGACAACTATGTGCTGAAGAGGAGGGGTGTCCAAATATTTTAGCTTTCTGTATCTAGTTTGTTTTCTACAACACTGAATCTGCAACAAATTAATATAGAGCTCTATTTTTCTAATGGATTTGATTGAATAAAGTTTCACACTGTTTTTAATAAATATATAACTTTTAACAAGTAGATTTGTTGCTACTTACCTGTGCTGCAGTGTGGGAGTAACCAATTAAGGCAGGTGCTCTATAAAGGGAGCCAACCGCAGTCTGCTCAGTGGATGGGTTGTGTGTACAGGCTGTTATGGCCATGTGGTCTTCTTCCCCTCGGTTGCTATCCGAGCTATTACAGTACACAATTATACAAAGTTGGAGGTTCTGTATTATCTACCTTACATTAAAATATTAACACTATCAATTTGTTCATTCCCCAAGGAGATAGAAATGTTTTATTCCATACTGTGGAATATCCTAGTCAAATTCTTTAGTCTATTTTATTTTATTTTTTAAGTATTATAAGTTATAATAGTTTGTTTTGGAGTTTTTTTAAAGATATAAATCCCAGTGGTACAGTGTGTCTATATTTACCCCATCCTTCATCACTGCTGGGTAAACCTGTCAGAGCACCCGAAACAAATCAGATTTTAATGTCATATTTTACATGCTCTGTGCCAACTGCCAACTGATAGAAAGGAGTTGAACTTGTACCTGTCCCTTGTTTTGAAATTGTGTCTTATTGTATAAACTTGTTGAAAACAAATCATTGTTCCAGACATCCACAGACGCATGAACAAACCTGTATAATTACATAGTACCATTATGCATAAACGTAGCTTGTAAAATGTATTGCCTCATGTGCAGTTATGAATGGAGGAGCAGTGCCAGCGGTGCGGCTCGGGCTGTCAGATACGAGTCATATCTATGGAGGTGGGGCTTGGGTGGAGCAGAGCCCCAGACACTTCTAAGGAAAGAACCAACCAGAGCCAAACGTGTCATGAATGTATTTGGATGCCAAGTTTTTAGGTCAATGTCATTCATGTTAAATGTCATAGGAATGTAAAGTGTATTTTTTTTCTTTGTTTATTATTCATACTTGCTATAATTACATATTCTGAAATGTAACATAATTTAGTTACATAAACATAAAATGATTAAAGGTACAGTGCAACTTTTATGATAAGTTTCAAGACATGTTTGAGCCATGAAAACACCACAAATTAAAAGTCCTACATTATGAAAAACTTTTAGCCATGTCAGAACTTTGTTACCTCCTCAAAAACATACCTGGAGTTGTGTTTTGTTACATTCACACATGTTTGAGTAATCCTGAATTATTAGTCTGTCTACATCTCCAAAACTCAAAATGCTCTGGTTCACTTTGTGATGTCATTTAGTAGTAGTTTTAAGGTTAACAGCTATTTTCAGCCTCAGTTGAACTCCTTTAATCTTCAACACTCTTGATTGACCTTAATTTCTGAGCTTTGATTTCTGAATATTTTCATTTTACCTTTTGTTTAGTTGAGATTGTCAATAGAAAGTCTCTAATATCTACTGGTGCACCAAAGAGCGAAGCAGTTTCAATGAGGCGAAAACAACAGCTATAGCTTCAAAGAAAGGCAAACCCAGGGCTGAAATCATCCAAATAATTTTAGTGAATGTGTATAGAGTTTAAAAAACACAGTGGAGCACTTCCTGTATTACCACTCAATGACATCACAAGGTTGAACTGAGTGTTTTCTATTTGAGAAAAGATCTTGGGCTACATAAGCAGGATTTGTGTGTTAAACATGTGTGAATGAAACAAAGCATAACTGCAGGTATGTTTAAATGAGGAAACAACATTATAATATAAATGGAAAAATAATATAATATGGGACCTTCAAAGAATTACTAAATAAAAAAATCCATAGCAGTCTCTGTATGGTTACCTCCAAATTCTGTCCACTTACTAACATCATATGTGTAAAAAGGGTGCAGAACGTGTAATGTAATGCTAAAAGTGCCTATACTGCATTGTGTTGTCTTTTGGTGTTTTGTGGTTGGTGTCTCCTCACAGGAAAAGCGCTGAGGCAGGGAGTGGTTCCTCTTTCCTTATCAGCACTTCCTGTACCCCCCTTCTGACCCCGCAGCCTCTCCCCACTGCTATGACGACAGCACCTTCACGCCTCTGTCCCATCAGATTAGCCGTTAACACTGAAATCAATCACCACCAACAGTCCCCAGTCCCTCGCCCACAACCCCCCCAGGCCTAATCCAACCCTGCCCCACAAGTCTATACAGATGAATGGCTCACTTCCTCCTCTAAAGACACAACAGATCCACTCTGATACACATATACAGTAAACACCTAGTCCTGCTTTGGTTTAGGCTGAGTTTTGAGTTAAATGGAGGCTCAGGAAATGGCTAATGTCTGAATATATCTAAATTAACTAAATTATTTTTATAAGTTGTTTAAAGTTCCTATATTACGCTATTTTCTAATCTATGTTGTGATATTTTTACCTCATCAGAAACAAACTTGAACTTGTGTTTTGTTTCATTCCCCCTGCATATTTAGGCAGAGTTCTTCTCTCAAACAGAAAACTCTGTTCCACCTTGTGATATTATGTGGTAATACAGGCAGTGCTCCACTGTATTTTCAAACTCCATACACCTACACTAGAATCATCTGGATGATTTCAGACCTGGAATTGTCAATCTGTACTGAACTAAAGGTAAATGGCAGCTTTTAACTTTATAATTACCACTCCATGACATCACAAGGTGGAACAGAGCATGTGTAAATCAAACAAAAGACAACTCCAGGTTTGTTTTTAATGCAGTAACAACATTCTAACAAATGCTCAAAGTTCACAAGAGTAATTTTTGCATAATAAAGTCAGTCAAAATTGACCAATAATGTATAGGCTATATAACTTATGTTACAAAATAAATTGTGTGGTCTATTTTATATATGTATATTATTTGGTGACTCAATTTTGACTTAATTTAGCCTATGAAATATTTGACTTGTCCTTATCCAAATGTGCAGCCGTAAAAGTTAGCCAATGAAATTAAATCCTTATCATTAAAATATATACAGATTAAATATATTTTAGACTGTATTTTTTTAGGTTTTCAATTGTGTGAAAGTAATGTTTGTGTAGTCTGTTCTCACAGATTTAAAGAAGGGATATAATGCAAAATTGATTATTATGTTTTTCTAATTTCTAGCTACGTTGTTCCCTCATCGTCCACTCTCTGTGTGGACAAGAAAAACTGGCTTCATCGGCTCCACTGCTGCTGCTTGTTGTTAGCAATGCCGCACTTTGCCATTGTGCAATCTGGCTCCACTGCACGCTTTCGGGACAAACTCAGCGCCAAGTGTCCCCTCTGCTCCCAGCTGTCCCTGCTGCCTGCGAATGCCTAGGCCATTTCTTTGGACCTATCGCAATGTATCATGTCCAGTGCTCCACCCACAAGCCTAAGTCATCCATACTCCCACTCGATGATGCTGAATAAATAACTTCACAAACATGATGTGATGTGCTGTGGTTTCATTAGTGGGATGCACGCTGATTGTGCTCTGTTGGTGCTCTGAAGGCGGAGTGACTTAGCATGGAGAGCAAAGGGAGGGAGGACAGAGTGTGAAAAAGGAAAGTGATACTTATTAAACATGTTAATATGCTCTGTTCGGTGAATATAGCATTTTCAAAACAACAGG
Organism: Periophthalmus magnuspinnatus; assembly: GCF_009829125.3. Lineage (NCBI taxonomy): Eukaryota > Metazoa > Chordata > Actinopteri > Gobiiformes > Gobiidae > Periophthalmus > Periophthalmus magnuspinnatus. The sequence goes on from NC_047136.2 coordinate 17,704,732, forward strand.
TAACATGTGTTAGCAGTTAACACCCCAGAGAAGTAAGATAGCCCCTCTTTAAGGTATTTGTAACCCACTCCTCTATTTCACCTACTATGATTTTCCATTCCGTAGTGTCCTTGAATTATTTTAAATGAGAAAAAAATATTAAAGTAGTATTTATATTTATGTTTTTATGATAATCCCAATCCTAGTAAACCTATGATACAGTATGTCATAGTAAGTCATAGTAAGTAGACTCCTCTAACTCCCCTGTAACTGCTGTAGGTCTGTCAGTAGCTAGCTCTTATGCCACTAATCTAGAACTAATCCTCTGATAACCACAACTTTCATCGCACAAACTACCACGCAGCTCTGGACCAGGCAAAGGAAGTCTGGCTGATATCGATGTTTGCGCACAGTGACACCATAAGACCCCCTGACGACCCCGGTACTAACCCCCCGACAGAAGCTTGAGAATGGGTCAGAGATGACGTATACTACCCTGACCTGTGTGCCAGAGGGAAGTGGAAAAAGAGTGGGAGTGGTGAAAGCGGGCAGGCAGACATTTTCTGCTGATATAACATCCTGCTGTACAACTACTACATATACTTCTAATAAAAATATTACTACTACTTCTGCAAATAATACTATTACTACAAATACTACAGCTAGAAATACGGCTACAATAAATAATACAATGCTCCACAGATGTTGTAGTGGTGGTCTTTCGATACTTTGCAGCTGGGAGCAAAAATAAAACTCACAGTTTTAGCTAAGGTGCCTGAGGAGCACTTATGCTGGAGGAAGTATGGTAATTTAAACACTATCCTGTCAACAACATTCACTATTTACTTGACCTCTACCAAATCCTGGATGAGCCCCCCTCAGTCTTTTCATCTTGAGTGGGCTCTGGTCTTACACACTTGAACTTTATCTGCAAATGGATATGTGAGACAAGTGACATCACAAAACATCACAAATACAATTTTAAAAGTCTATTCTTCCTGTACATTATTTAAAAGTTTTTTCTATAATTGAGTGTGATTGTAATTTGTAAACACAGACATTTTATCACCTCGTGTCTAATATTAGGGTGACATATTTTTTTTCAGTTTTCATTGGCTTTAGAAGCACGCTAGCACAGCATTCAGCATTCTCTTTTAAGTTCCTGGCCTGGCACTGCTCCTGGCCAGTTGCATGCTGGGAGTCGGTCTGTCTCATCTCCATGGACCAAAGGACTGCCCCCAGACCACCAACAACCCAGTGCACAGGGCAAATATTTAATTAGGACTAGAAAAATGAAAAAGCGTTGACTAAAATATTTTGATGTTTTTTTTGTTTGTTTGTTTTTTTTGTCAACTAATAAAAAGTAAATAAAAGTAATGAAACAATTCACCACCACCAAGAGACACCAAAAACTACAAACATTTGACATATTTTTACTAAAGCTAAGTTCAGTTTCTATACAAAAAGTTGTTGTCACTATTAGCATTGTTCTAAAAGCATAGTCCATCTAAGATCTTGAGGATAAAAGTGTCCCGGGGCCAGTCCAAGCTCCCAGCAGGACTAACCCAAACATCCTGAGACAACAACACTACCAGCTGGCCCCTAATCTCCAAAGAACGCTAACTGTGAGCCAAAGCTAATGCTTAAAATGCTTAAATAATATCTCCCTATGCATAATTTGGTCCATTGGTTTTCATTTTCAAAAAAGAGACAAAGGATTATGATTAAAATTGTCAGTAAACTCCAGATTTTCTGTTTCTACATTATATCTTTTACCTCAGTGATACCCAAAGTGGGGTTCTGTCCTTGTTGAGTCATGACATATATAGGAAATGTTTGTGGCCCAACAGTCACCCCATCTTAAATTAACTGCATGTAGCCTGCATTCTTGCTGTTTTTAAAAAGGTACTGCAATCACAACTGAACCTGGGTTGCCAGTGTCTTAACCTGCAGATAGAGGACACTTTCACATGAATACACCATGGCTCATGTGAAAGCTCAGAATGTCATTGAGCTGCAGAGGCTGCACTAGCACTGATTAATGATTGGCTGCAGGTGCTGGAGTTTAGGTAGTGATTCAGACCAGAGAGAGTCCTTTTAGGTTTAAAACAATGTGTTTTCAGCATTGAAACTGACAACCCAAACAACTTGGTCATCATGTCCAGTGTTTTTGTAATTAAGAATAAAGCAGCATTACCACTGTTATTAGTAAAAGCTATATTTGATTTTAACATGTTGACCTATCTGGGGACACAGTTAGGTCATGTTTATGAAACTGAAAATCTAAATCTTCATACAGATACTTTAAATCAACCTGCTCTGTGACCAGATAACTATAAGACCAGATAACTATAAGCTCTGGGCAACTGATAAGTGTAAATGATTACTGTGCTCAACATTATAACAATTCTGTATAGAGTAGCCTGTAGTGCTTAGTCTAAATATGATGTTTTTAAGTGTAGTTGGGTAGTATTTTAATACACAGTAGGTTGAGACAAAGCACACAGCTTGTTGAGCCAGTTGACTTCTCTCACGTGTTCACATGTGCAGCTGCAGACAGCGGTTGTGTTGTATGATTCCACAGGTCTACTAGCTCCACTGCAGCGTCACTCTTTCCACTGTCTGCTCACATCTGACACACAACAGAAGTGCCTCCTGTACTCACACACAGGTGGAAGCCACTGGCTCAGTTAGTTCAATGTTCACACGCCTCTTTAACTTATCTAAGTGAGGGATTAGCTGAGCTAATAGCAATGAGATTCCATGTGCTTTCAGTCACATGTTCAGGTTTTAGGCTGTCAGGGGACACGCAAAGTGGATGTTCTCAGTGAGAACAATGGTAATGTTTGATGTGTAGAACTAACAGATAAAGTAAAGTACAGAGTTCAAACTGTGTGTGTGTGTTACACAGAAGACTCCTCACTACCTCACTGTGCTGCTGACACAGGGCTGAAGCAAGCTGGCTCTCACCATTCTACTGATAAACAAGCATACAACAGGTCTATCATCATTTACTCAGATTTATTCGGGTGAACAGAGGATCAACACATAAATAGAATGACTTTGCTAAAAAAAAGTGAGAGCAAAACATCATCAACAGTATCCAGCTCATATGACAGTGGATATACATTATAATGTGCTTCTTCAGTATTGACTTCATTAGATCCAGAGTCTCCACTGTTGTCTATTGCAGGATAAGGGGCTAAAGTGCATTGAGAGGCCTGCAGCATGTGAGTGTGCGCAGGTAACAGTGTAACAGTAGGGAGAGCCTGCTGGGACAGCTGCTGCTGCCACTCACACATTACACAAGACTAATCACAGCTGTTAGCTAACTTAGAGCTGAAGGAAAACAACTACAAACTATGTGCTAATTATACATGGAGATACTTTATCAACTTGCTTAAGGTGCACTGTACTCAACAGCAGCAAACTAACAAAGATTGTTCTTAGTGAAAGAAGTTCCTAAGTGCCAAATCAATTTGGTGATAGGCCTTAAACCCTTTTGTAGCAGCTCAATTTGAACAACTAAACTATATTCCTTATTTAGTAATTTGCATGTTAGCTGGCAGATTGTCATAACATTTTATTGTGCAAATAATACTGATAGTCCACGTTCACCGGCTCATGTAAAAGGGTCAAGGACCCAGTGTCATTGCACTGCACTGGGCACCTTCAGACCCAGTGGTCCTTCCCATTCAGGTCCTGCTGCCTCCCTCTTGGATTCAACAGCTGCCCACTCTCCACACAAAGTCTGGTATCTCCATTCTCAATTTAAACAGTGTTTAAGGACATGTGCTTTCTGTTTCCAGTGGATCATTAGCGTTAGCATTGGTGTAAACATAGAGTCCAAACTCTCACTGTGCAACATGGACACATAACACTATACTGTCACTACACCAACAGTCTAGATCAGTCTGCTCAAAAGGCATAGAACACTTTGGTGATTTCAGAACATAGAAGCAGCACATAGAGTAGTAACAGAGTCCATCTTTAAACTTAGTTGACTTCACATGTTCTTAGAGGCTCACAGTAGTGTGCTTAGATTGCCTCCATCCAGTTCATCAGACCATGTCAGTCCTGCTTGTGCCCAACAGGTCAATCTTCCAACCCCACTTTGGAGAGCTTTTGACTATGACCACTTCATTGCGTCCCTTCAGCAGCAAACACAATGCTTTCTTATATTCCATCAAGTAACTGCTAAATTTTCATCTTTTTCTCTTCTGCTGCCGCAACATCTTCCTTCTCTTCATAATCATGGCGTGAAGCTTCTCTAACCCCTCTTGGAGCCCCTCACCGATTATTGCACACGCCGGCTGTAGGTGCCAAGGCGTCGCCATGCTAAGCTCACCCAAAGCTAGCATACTCTCCATTTCAGCTAGCGTTAGCGAGTTCCTCAAGTCTTGTTTGTTAGCCACCACCAGCACGGGCACTCCTTGGTTCTCCGCTAGTCTAGTGATTTTGTGCAGTTCTGTTTTAGCTTCCTCAATGCGTTCCGTGTCAACTGAATCCACCACAAAAATAATCCCATCGGCGCACCGTGTGTACGATCTCCAAAGTGGACGTAGTTTTTCTTGTCCACCGACATCCCAAAAGTGGAAAGAAGCTGTACGCCTTTTATTTCCTAGCGATATTTTCATCTTCTCCGTATTGAAACCCTTAGTCGGAACAGTGTTCACAAATTCATTAAAACGTAATCGGTACAGAACTGTAGTCTTCCCAGCGCAGTCCAATCCAAGGATGACGATGTGGAATGATTGAAAAGATGGCAGGCAGGAGAAGATCGCAGGCTGATCTGATATACCGTTCCCCATCCTGTCCAAAGCAGGAAGTCGTCGCTTACTAGTCAAGTAGACTTTTGGTATTCTTCACAGCAGGGGCCTGGAGGGGTCAAGAGAATATGCATAATGAGTGAAACAACACAACCATTGACTTACAAAGAGCAGCAGACAACAACAGAGTAATCCCTGTTCCTGGGGACTACACATCGGTGCATTACAGAGGCAGCGGGAGGTGAATAAGGAGTAAAGCAGCAGGGAGGGGAGCAGCCCATTTGCACATGTAGCCAGAGGGCACTGTCTAATTTCTATTCAGGATCAGTAAATACATGGATACAGGCTGAGGTGGTGATTTAGGCTGGTTCAGATTTATGCTGATTTACATGGGATATACATGGATTAGCAGCATAAATAAAGATGTTTCCAACTAATTGTAAAAAGGCTATTGACTATTAGGCTACTTTGTCTAAATGTAGGCATGTCTAGACAGTGGGATGTTTATTACTGTTGTCTACAGACAGGAACTTTGGAGATGGCAGGCAAAACATGTTGTAATCTATGGCTGCTATTGCTTGTGGTAGCAATAGCAAAATCTAGGTAAAGGAAATAACAATATGGCCTATTGTGCACAAATGGGCCACAAATAAACTAATTCAAGTCTATTTCAATTTGACTATCTTCTTAAGAAACTGGCAACAAGAACTGAATAGGCTAACAGATACAATTGTTACTGGAATTATTATTCCCATAATAATGCACCCATAGGCCTATCAACTCTAACTCTAGTTGGCTGTGTCTGAGTCTAAACGTAGTATCATGATAAATAACTAGCCAACATTTAAACTCATTGAATCTAATAGCCACACTGATACATTTATGGATTTCCCCTTTAAATGTGTTGCCGGGCAACAGCTTGACTAAGGCTAAAGGCACATTTCCATCAGACACGTAGTGCACCACTGAAGACTGGCTTCAAAGCACGCGCACCGAAATGGTAACTGTTCTTCAAATGGCACAAGTCCTACACATATAAATGTGAATTTGGCCTTAGAAATAATGCACAGTAGCCTATATAAGCCCAGACTGCACCTGATTATTTGCCTCCAGACCGCTCCCTTATTTAGGTGAAGAGGGAATTGAGGACACATGTGAGAGAAAAGGAAACACCTATGCACTTCTAAGAACGTCACTCCACGGCGCGTTTGGTGCGAGCCCCGTAAAGTTTTATTGCAGTTTAATTACGCGGGTGTTAAAATGCTTTCTATCAGCCTATTAACCTAGTGGATCCTCTGTCCTTAACAGTCCACCACGGCCAGGCTCATTCAGGTCCGGCTGTATTCCCGGTGCTGTTGTAATAGCAGACTGAATTTCATTTGAGTATCCAGTGCCAACAAGTGTCATCACATTCTAAGCAGGGCCTCCACTTCGCATTTCATTTCTACGGATAACCACAATATTATGAACAACCTTCAAAACCTTAAACCTACAACGCATTTCGCACAGACTACACATTAAGTAATTGTTTATAGAGGATAAGCGATCAGAGAAATTACGCATTACCTAAACCAGGCGTCAAATTACAACCAGGAAAAAAATAATAAAATGTTACCTTTTCGAATCTGCTGAAATTGGAAAAATGAAAAACAAATCCGTGTATTACTGAACAGTTCACAATAAGCACCAGTCTCCCGTGTCTCCAGGTCCACAGCGCATGAGCTTCTGAGCGCACCAGCTCCTACTACGCGCTCTCAGGTCCTCAAATACGACAAGTGAGAGCCGAGCACAGACACTTCCGCTCTGGACTCCCCGGGATGGACTCTCCAAAATAAAGCTCACGTAAATGTAAGTCTTAGAAAATGGTCATCAGATCAGAAACAAAAGACTTTTATTGCCATTGTCAGTGAACACAACTCACAAACTAGGAACTTGCTTCGGTGATAAAGTGCAACATAAAAACGCTGAATAATAATAATATAAAACAGTTTAAATATAGCTAATATAATAAAAAAATATATATATACAACAACATCAGAACAACAGTGAAAACATAGTGTCCATGTGTACTTTTTTTTTCTTTGGTTTTTTTTTTTTTTTTTTTTAAGTTGTTGGGCCCTATGCAGGTCATTGCTTTGAAGTATTTTTTGTCTATTGCTGCATCACCTACAAAGTGAACTGTTAGCCTCCATTGTTGTCTAAATCACTCCTACAAGTTTTTTTTAAGTTAATGTCATTGAACATTTTTGGTGTTGCATATGAATTCTTATAAATTGCTCTATTTAGGCTATTTTAAATCCACTAGCAAATAGCCTGCATTTGTTTGGGTGATTGGTAAAGTGGGCATTCAACCCACCTTGTGATGTCATGTGGCAATATAGTAAGTGCTCCACTGTGTTTTTAAACTTTATACATCTTCGCTAAACTCATTTGGATCATTTCAGACTTGGAACTGCCAAACTCTACTGAACTAAATGTAAAAGGTTGCTTTTAACTACCGCTTCATGACATTTCAAGGTGGAACAGAGCATTTTAAGCTTTGGAGACACAATGTACAAAGACTAATAATAAAGGGTTACTCAAACATGTGTAAATGAAACAAAACACAATTCCGGATATGTTTTTGAGGAGGTAACATCATTATAATATGGGGCAAAACTCAAAACTGTCAAATTTGCATAATATAGGCACTTTAAACCAACTAACTTTTACTTAGACCCTACTTCCTGTTTATCCGCTCATTCATTGGTCAGTTTGATGTTGACACGACCCTGTGCCGGGTGGGTGAGCGCGCGCACATGAAAGGCCGGGAGCGCGTGAGAGAGTTTGTGCGCAGGAGCAGACTTCACAGGGCTTTGATGTTTTCACAAGATTAGACCAGCCTTTTTCTGTCTTGAGTACCCCCTAAGCGTTATCCCACACTCTAAGTAGCCCCTGTTAATGGTATTGGAGTTTCTTTTGCGATTATAAATCCGTTTTTTAAATTTGAGCCTAATACACATTTACTTCAGGTTCAAAGTTCAATAGAATAGGCATATGAGGAATTCATGTAGGCTGTGTTGTGTTTTTGTTAAATGCCTGAACGTAATATTTAGGCTATCTGAGGGTTTATTTCGATTAGCATATAGGCTACTTGAAGAAAATTGGCCCAAGTTTATTTTGAATTAAAGGCACAGGGTGTAACCAACTACCTAACTATCATGTTATTAACACAACCAATATGAAAAAACATGCCTTTTTTAAGTCTATGTTTTGGCTAAAAATATACTGTAGCTTTAATGGTCAAATGTTCAATTAGCCAAAAGTAATTCCACTTGCTGTATTTATATATGGGATTATGCTGTGGTTTTTTTTTGTTTTTTTTTTTTTTTTTACAATTTCGCCGTTAATAATTAGTACAGGAGACAGGATTAGCGAATGTCGTCAATTTTGCATGGGTTTGGACATACTGACAGATAATTTAATTGTAATTTAAAGTCAAAACTATTGAATATTGATTGATTTGATCAAGTTATTTAGGCCATGCGTCCAGATAATGCCACTGTCTGCTAATGTGTGTTTTGATTCGTCCAGAGAGAAAGGGAATATCATAGATTACGATTACCTGTAAAGAATTACATTGTGAAAATCTATTTCAATGAGAAAAACATTATATTTGATTGCTAATATTGAATATACAAAACCACCTCGTGGCTGGCCCCTTATAAAACTTTGGCAGTAGTTTGTCGCCATCTTCTGACAGTAAAAGGAACAACAATGACATTCTGAACATTCAACGTTTACTTTTTATTAAAGAATATATGAATTAACAATCACATATCCTAATATGAATATTGTGGCAGTAACATGTAAATGTATTTTTATTGAAGAGATGCTCATGCAAAACAAATAGACCTGGTACATAATTACATGCAAACTGACCGTATAAAACTAGTAATAGTTTGATATTATAAAATATGCAGTGCAGTATATGACAGGCATAGGTCTTGACCTACAAGAAGAAATTTAAAATATTTAACTTTTGGCAAGACAAACTGGACATCATTTTTGGCTCGAGCAAGTGCCTACTATAAAAAAAAGTTTGACGAAATCTAATTGAGATAGTTATAAACTTTTTTTAATTTTAGAAATGAATTTTAACTTCAATTGCATTTCGAGAATGTTCCCAAGTTCCCAAGTATGGTTTTAACTTTCTCTTTCCATAGAATCATGCAGGTGATGTGCCATTTCTGGAAAGTCACATGGTGTTGTTTTAAGACTTGCAGCTCTAAGTGGCACTGGCTGTAAACAAAAAAGGTTTCTGCAACTGTCTGTGTAATCCCTCAGTCGTCCAGGTCTGATCCACAGTAAAAGCCAAAAGTACTTTTGGTACTTTTACTACTTAACTAAGCTGACAAATTCACATTCACAAACTCAACATTCATTAAACCTCATTTAAAAATTTCAGTAATACATGACCAGTGACATATGTAAACAAGATACTACTTCTGAATAATTTCTCATCATACGTCCTTGGCCAGTCTACACAGTGAGCGACTTCATACTCCTGGTCACAGAGTCCCAGTGCAGGGGATCCCAGGCCAGGAACCAGCCTGTGAAGGTGGGGGGCTCGTGGGCCTGCTTGACCACCACCAGGGGGGTGTTCTTGTCTCGCCCACTCGGATCTGACTTTATGTACTGCATGGCTGAAACAAGGATATATTTTGACTGATTACTACAACATTTTCATTACTACACATGTATCCAATGTGTTTACTCATACCTGACTTGATGGATTCAGTCTTTTCCACTTCATTTGCATCCTTTCCAATCCAGACAAAAACCTGCAATAGATGATTTTTTGTGACAATATTGGATTATTATAAATGAGTAGCACTGAATTCAGGTTGTTTTGACACATGTTAATGCACTCTGTAGAGGAGCCCCAGTGACTCTACATTTAGTTCTATTTGTTTCACTGTTGGGACACTCCTGATCACATACAATGCACAAACTTATTTCCATGGCAAATGTGAATACACATGCAGGCGCTCACTTCCCTGGTGCTATACCCGGTGGTCTTTTCTTTCACACTAAATACATACATATATTGCTCATTCCTACAAATATGCGAGTGGAGCCACTCCAACGTGTCATTGGAGTTGCTCCAGAGTGCGAGTAGAGCCACTTCAGGCTGAGAGAGGAGCTTCTCCAGAGTGAGAGGAACTGCTCTAGAGTGAGAGGAGCTGCTCCAGAGTGACAGAGATGCCACTCAGGAGAAAGAGATGGGCTGCTCCAAGACCACCTGTTTCAAGCTCTTGGAGCGTCTGTTTACTGCGGTCCAGAATGTGACACAGTGACCCAAGTACTGCTGTCAAAGTGAAGTAGTAGTGGCAGTGTGAAAACAACCTCAGACTGTACTGGTCCAGTGTTGGAGTAGTTTAGTTGTTAGTTTAGTTGTGGTGTGACGCTCACACAAGGCAAAGAATATGAAGCGCCAGCACCACCAGAAATGCCCGGCATGTGGTCTGAGCCCCTCGTATTACTTTGGATTGTTCTAAATACTTGTGGCCACTGCACTAGACCTGTGTCATGAGCAGTCTGAGCATGGGGGTATACATAACAAAACATGTTAAATATTTGTATGTACTGTGTAGCCATATGAGTTGTTTTTTGCATTGTGCAACTTTTCTGGTAGATGGTCTGCCACATCTCTTCAAAGAGATGTTACTGCTCTGCCAGGAGTGCCAACACTTTCATAAGACAAGCAGGTGAAGGACCCTCTACCAAAAAAGTTCCATAGTGCACTTTTAAAGTGTCCCATTACTTGGTCCCACACGTCCAGCAGCATGACGTCATCCTCAGCTAGATCATCTTGTGTGAACTCTCCAGGCACCTCCTCAATCTGCACACAACAGCAAAAACCACAATCAGCAGGAAAAGAAGACTTATTTTATTTTTATTTTTTTCAATATCATACAGTCTGTACTAGTGTGAACACAGCCCTATTGTTGTAATGTAGTTGTAACATACTATGAATCTTCCTGTCTTGTTGGAGCATCCAAACAAACGGGGGGGATGGACCATGGTTTCACTCTCCAGGTTTGCAGAAGTCTGGTATTTGGTCTTGCCGCCTAGTGCATCCCAGAAGTCCTCTGAATGAACAACAACAAAGTATTTAATATTGCTACCAAATCCATCACCTCATTCATTCTTTTCATCATCACAAACTGCCTGTCTGACATCATAACCTGGATGGACCACAACTTCCTCAAACTCAATAGCAATAAAAGAATTCCTTCCTTCACCGGACCCAAACCTCTCCTCCCCTCTGCTTAGAACATATTCCTCTTCATCAATGAACACACATTACCCCCTCACATCAGTCACATCACCAAAACATAATTTTTCCACCAGATATAATATTTTTCAATCGTCAGGCAGCAGTCCCAATTTCTCATCATTGTGAAACCCATAGATACAAAACAATGCATTAGTGTTGAAGAATATCTTGAGGTTGTATGTGTTTCTCACCTGGTTCAGCACCCTCCTTGATGCAAGTGGGTGCACACTTCAACTCCTGGCTCATGTACTGTGCCCCCCTTTCCTCCTCTTGACTGGCGCCTCTGCCCATCCACAGGTAGCTGGACCCCCCAGGCAGCTTCAGCAGGAAGGCGTCATTGGAGTTCAGACTTACAGCACACACATCCACCTGCAGGAACAGAAAAGGAACTGCTTAGTTTAAATGTTTTTCTCTTATGTGAATTATCAATAATCAATTATCAATGTAATAATAACACACACGCACACACACACACACACACACACACCCCACACACACACACACATATGGGGTATTGCCCTATGCTTATTATTAACATACATATATGTTTGCACATACACACATTGATGTACAAGTCTTGAAATGTTAAAATACCCTGTTCTTGTTTCCAGGGAGAAAGAACTGGTTATTACAAATTGGGGCAAGACTAGAAGGTTTTCTATATTTTAACCATATTTGAAAATTAATCACAGGGATTGTAGTAATTTGGGAGAAGATTTGGCAGTGATTCCTAATCCTCAATTTTTATGTTGCTGTAGATAATTGCCATAATCTGAGTTTTTTTCCATTCCATATAAAGGAGAGGATTAATTTGTCAGTTGCTTAAAAATGTTTAGAAGGAGATACTAAAAAAAGTTTAAGCAGTAGTAATCCATCTGTTCTTTGTCAATATCAAAATCTGCATAAAACTGAAGCACTGATTCTCCATGTTTAGTCCTGACTCTGGGCACCAGCAGGAGGCCAGTCCCTGTTGGTAGCTCAGTTGCTGAGTAACAGGAGTGGCTCCATGGGCTAGACCTGTCCCATTTTGGCATGGCCCCAGCTGTTGAATTGGGACATGGCTACAGTGTTCTTATACCTCCAGACTGTACTCCTCCCCTCACTCTCTTCGTTAGTCCTCCAAGGACTGCCTAGTTTAGCAGATCCCAAAACTCTTGTTTTGGGCAGAGTGTACATGTTTAGTCCCACTTTAACTTTTCATATATGCTTATATTCTCGTGAATTTCATAAAAAAAATAATTCAAAATTCAAAAATTCAGTATAGTAAATGGAGTTCATTGGGCTCTCTCAATATTTATATTTGTGTTATATTGTGCTCTGTCACATTGATCTTGAATTGTCACAGCCTGCTTCTTTTGTCTACCAACCAATTGTCTTCCAAGCATTTTATTTCTTGGGGATGTTTGCATATGATGAGCTTGGAAATAAATATCATTAATTAAAACAAGAAAATGTAACAGTATTCACTGACAAAAGATTTATATCTAATCAACATTAAATACGTTGGAGTGTGGGAAGAAGTTTAAGAAATACTTGAGACATAGAGTGGGAATCACTAGCCTAATGATCACAGATTTTTATATTTTGTAAAATAGTGATCTGCTTAAAAATAGAATAGAACAGGAAGCCAATAAAACCATTTGCTTCCTGTTCAAAACTGCAGGACTGTGAAGCCCTGCCTCTTAGTAGCATTTCACTATAACAAGTAAAGTATTTTCATTTAGATGTTTTATTGTTGAAAAATGGCATTTGCCAGTTTCATTGTTGAAATCCATAACTCTCTCTGGTCTTAATCATCACTACCTGAACCTCAGCACCTGCACCCAATCATTAATCAGTGCTAGTGCAGCCTCTGCAGCTCAGTGAGTGAATTTTGGAGGTTTTGAATTCTGGAGGCCTGTCCATATACTGACAGTGAGAAAGAACTTGTATGTGTCCTCCACATGCAGGTTAAGGCACTTGCAACCCAGGTTCAGTTTTGATTGTAATACATTTTTTAAAAACAACAACAATAAGAGTGCAGGCTACAGTTTAGGCACCAACACTGGCCCATTCAGTAACCTCTCCTGGCTCTCCTCTCCTCTGTGTTGCAGTAGTGTTTACCTCAGCAATTCTGGTGATGGAGGCCAAGTTGCGTCTGACTTGGAATAGCTGCTTGTCTGGAGGAGGGACAGTACCTCCGAGGCGGGACGTGCCATTCTTATAGATGATCAGGGGCTTAGACTTAAACAGGCTCAGCAGGTGCGGGGGCTCCTTACCCTGGCACACTCTCACCTGTACAAGCACAATAAGATAACATGTGCACATGCTTGAGAAGGTAACATCTTTATTTACCTTTTATACATTTGTTTTTTTACAGTAAAATTATGAAGATAAGATTAAAACAAAAAAATGCATAAAAAAATCAACCTGCCAAACTAACAATCTCGCCCCACAACAAGAAGGTCTAAGGTTCAATTTCTAGGCCTAGACCTTTAGATTTCTGCATGGCTATCGTATAAACAACCGGTTGGTGGTATAAATAATGCCATAAATAGTTCATACTGTCATTTTCTCCTCCAGCAAGACACTTCATTTACTATCAAAGTGAAAACACAATGCAAAGTGATTCCTTTACATTGCTCAAAAGAATTTAAGGAACACTTGTAAGTTTTATGGAAGCTGATAGATCCCACTAACCTGTTTAAACATATAGTGCCAAAGAAGATTTGGGCAAAGGTCTTTCTTTAATTCTTTTGAACAGTAAATATGTTACTGCTTACATTTCAAATAACTAAATAACCATTGTGTAAGTGCTAAAAACACAAATACTAGCATACCAAAGATTTAAGTATAGTTTAAGTATGTTAACTTATATTTTTTTGTATTAATACATAATTTAGTTATTTCTGACAATGGCACTTTGTCCATTTTAATTTTATAACTGTAATATATTAGATGCGCTCCCTTTGCTTGTCTGAGTACCTGCACTGCATTTCCTCCCAGAGAGCGGTCCAGTTCCACAGTGAGAAAGGCCGACGCGGTCAGATCGTCCACAGAGCTGCTGGCCCCCTGCCTAAACACAATATGCATATTACTAAAGTGTATACTTCTTAGAACTATAAACGTATTTCTAAAGTTACCGGATAATGTTCTGTAGCAACATATACTTAAAATATTGTATGGATGAGAACGGTTTGAGTCTACACCTGCATTGCAAAAAGTAATATCTAGTTTAATAAAAATTACTTGAATTTAAATTCTAATCTTAATTTGAGTAATTTTGACAAATTATTCACTTGGTAGACCTAGATCATCCGGTGTGTTTAATGTTTTTACAGGTTTCAACCTACTGACTCTTAACTCAAGCTAACGGCACATAGCACAAACAACCTTTAAGTAAAAATAGATTGATAGTTGTGTTTATCTTGCTGAGTTCAAAAATTATGTTGACTTGATCTCATCTTCGTTGTAGCAATTTTAACTTATTCCTGATGACCTCTCTTGGAGAGACATATAGCGTGATATTTGAATACTTATGCATATAAGGGTAAACCTTGTTTTATATATATATATATATATATATATATATATATATATATATATATATATATATATATATATATATATATATATATATATATATATATATATATATATATATATATATATATTTTTTTTTTTTTTTTTTTCTGACATTATTGGAAGTTGTAGTAACAACTCTCGTGTCCTGTTTGCAAAAGTAAACAGATTAACAAACCCCCCAGCTCCACTGCCGTTAGAACTAATTTCCACATCTAAGTGCAATGAGTTTGCAGTGTTCTTTCATGACAAGGTTCAGGGCATTAAAAATGCAATAAATTCCACAACGCAAATAACACCTCAGCACCCACCTATATATATATATATATATATATATATATATATATATATATATATATATATATATATATATATATATATATATATATATATATATATATATATATATATATATATACACACATTACATTACATATATTACATTAGAGATCTGGCAAATAACATGTAGCAAAGCCTGAATATGCAATAGGCTCATTGTACAAACTGTTTTACAAATGCATTAATTAAATTAATAATTAATGTATTAAAATTTCAGTTAAATAAACACAGCAGAAAAACTCACATTCAGTTTTATCACGTGCCAAAAGATCAACAACTTGTTGATAAGGTAAACTGAATGTGACCAAATTATTTTAAAATACATAAGGGTAAACCTTGTTCAGTGTGCTGGATTAATAAGCCCAAAGGGCTGTGTGTGGCCCACGGGCCATAGTTTACTCATGTCTGATCTAGCCCAAGACTGAGGATGTACAGGAAGAAAAGGAGTGGACCGAAGACAGACCCTGGTACACCGTGCCATAGAGCAGCAGGCTCTGACATGTCATGGTTCATTAACACAACTAGTAGTTTTGTGGTTTACAATGTAAAATGTGTGTATGTAATAGCTACTCAATAGATACCTGAAAAAACTCTTCTGTAAAGCAACACAGTTTAACATTTGGGTGGCATTACATCACCTGCATGACTCCAGTTAAAAAGTTAAAACCATACTTTGGAACATTCCCTAAAGAGATGGCTATGTGTTATGCCATATGGTTGAATATTCTGTCCAAAGCAATGTAATTTCCATTCAAAAAGATGGAGACTCTCCTCTGGGCTACGTTTGAGTCAGGTTTGTGGAGATGCAAGCCAACTCATAGTATGTATGTTATTTTAAAATCACCCATAATGAAAATAATTTATAATAATAATAATTTATTTTATTGGCTAAAATGAAATGATGTGTAATCTAAAGAAAATGGAGTGTCATGATGTCAGTTTTCCCTGTCCTCCCGTGCTCTCTCCCCCTCCCCTACCTGTGTGTCTGGAGCTGGGTGGAGTGCCTGACTCCTCCCGTGCACACCTGGGGTGCATCAGCCTAATCACCACCACCTGCTGCTGAGTACAAGAAGGCTTGGCAGTCTACACTCGGTGCCAGACCGTCCGCGTGTAAAACGTGAATGTTTCTTGCTAAGCTTTGTTATATGGTACTTTCCTGCAAATGCTCATTTGGATTTATGCACCCTCCAGATTCCTGCCTCTACTCGCCCAGCTCCTGCCGCCACGTTCCAGTCCCGGTATCGCTTCCAGCTCGTCTTGTCTCCTGCTCGTCTCGTCTCCTGCTCGTCTCGTCTCCAGCTCGTCTCGTCTCCTGCTCGTCTCGTCTCCTGCTCGTCTCGTCTCCTGCTCGTCTCGTCTCCTGCTCGTCTCGTCTCCTGTCCGGTCCTGGTCTCTGGTTTGTCACCCGCTCCCCGCTCTGGTCTTCGTCTGATCCGCCTGCCCTGGTACCGCACCTGCTTCTATCCCCGTCCTGGTCCTGTCCTGCCCGCCTCTACCTGCACCGCACCCGCCTGACCCGTCTCCCGCTCCCCGGTTCCTGTACCTGCTCTTGTGACCTGTTTAAAGACTGCATTTTCACCGCTGTAAATAAACACTGTTAAAACTGCTCTGGTCTGCATCTTTTGGTCCTATCCGCACCGTTACGACAGAACGGTCTGGCCACTATGGACCAAGCAGGCTCAGATCCGGACCAGACGCGCCGCCTCACGCACTCTCACCCCGAGGCGGTGCTGGGTCAGCATGAACAATCCATTCGAACTCTATTGGAGCTAAATCAGACATTGTCCCAGCAGGTGGCACAGCTTAACCACCAGGTGGCCGCGCTCCTCGTCACCCCGCCTGCTGCAGCTGGAGCGCCGCCACGCCTCCCGGAGCCGAGAGGCACGGATCCGGAGCCGTATGCTGGACAACCTCACCTCTGTCGCGGATTCCTGTTCCAGTGCGAGTTCATGTTCCAGCAATGCCCTTCTCGTTTCAGCTCGGGGGCCACCAAGATCCGATATATATGTGGATTACTCCGGGGCAGAGCTCTCCAGTGGGCAGAGGCGCGCCTAATGAAGACGTCTGTGGATAGCCTGGATTTTAATGAATTTGTGTCCACGTTTAAGCTGGTGTTTGACCACCCGCACTACCAGGACAATGCTGCCTCCCGGTTATTGACTCTCAGCCAGGGCTCCAGGACGGTAGCGGACTATTCCATTGAATTCTGGACACATGCGGCGGAGCTGGACTGGACGGACAGCGCGCTGCGGGCTGTGTTTGTGCGGGGCCTGAACGAGACTTTGAAAGATGAATTGGTTTCCCGGGACGAACCCCCCGACCTGCGGACCCTCATCTCCCTCACTCACCGTATAGACAACCGCCTACGGGCTCGTCGCCGAGAGAGACGCCGGTCACCGGTCCCGCCGGAGCCACGCGCTGCCCCGCCCCCGCCGGATGAGCCCATGCAACTCGACAGGACCCTTGTGTCGGCCGAGGAGCGTCAACGGAGGCGTCGTCTGGCCGGGGCTTGCCTCTACTGCGGTGAGCGCGGACATTATGTGGTCACTTGCCCAGTTCGGCCAAAAGGGGGGGCCCACCAGTAGCACTGGGAGTACTGGTGGGCGAGCAACACATCCTGGACTCTTCTAATAGACTGCGGCTCAGCGCCACCCTGTGCGTTCGCACAGAGACCTTATGCGTTTCCGCCCTTATCGACTCCGGGGCTGAGAGGGACTTTATTGATGCCCAAGTCGCGGAGCAGCTCGGGGTCTACCTGGAGCCCCTCGAACGCCCCTTAAATGCCCAGGGGCTCAATGGACGTTTTCTGGGGCACATCACTCACATCACAGAACCTGTCACCGTGATTCTGTCCGGCAACCACCAAGAGAACCGTCAGTTTCATGTCCTGTCCTCCTCCGCTTCTCCTCTGGTCCTTGGTTACCCCTGGCTACGCGCCCACAACCCTGTTTTCGATTGGGCCAGGGGCGGAGTTTCGGGCTGGAGTCCCGATTGCCACGCCAAGTGCCTTCGGTCCGCCCTCCCTCCGGCCGGGAGGTCCGTTCCTGTCGCTGATCCGTCCCCAGACACCCCCAATCTGTCCTCGGTGCCTGCTGAATATCACGACCTGGGGGAGGTTTTTAGCAAGAGCAAGGCCCTCTCTTTACCGCCCCACCGCCCATATGACTGCGCCATTGACCTCCTGCCGGGTGCCCCACTACCATCTAGCAGGCTATATAACCTGTCTAAACCTGAACGCGAGTCAATGGAGGACTATATCCGTGGGTCCCTGGCTGCCGGAATCATCCGCCCGTCCACTTCACCCGTGGGAGCGGGGTTCTTCTTTGTGGCTAAGAAGGACAAATCCCTGCGGCCTTGCATTGATTACCGGGGTCTGAACAATATAACTGTAAAGAATAAATACCCGCTTCCCTTACTGGACTCGGCATTTACGCCCCTCCACGGTGCGACCATCTTCTCCAAGTTGGATTTGCGGAATGCGTACCACCTGGTGCGCATCAGGGAGGGAGACGAATGGAAGACGGCCTTCAAGACACCCCTGGGACATTTCGAATACTTGGTTATGCCCTTCGGTCTCACCAACGCCCCTGCCGTATTCCAAGCCCTCATCAACGATGTGCTCCGTGATTTCCTTAACCGATTCGTCTTTGTTTACTTGGATGACATCTTGATTTTCTCGCGGTCCCCCCAGGAGCATCATCAGCACGTTCGCCAGGTTCTCCAGCGCCTCCTCGAGAATAAACTGTTCGTGAAAGCTGAGAAATGCGAGTTTCACGCAGAGGAGGTCAGCTTTTTGGGCTTCATTGTGGGGCGGGGCCAAGTAAGAGCTGACCCTGAAAAGATCCAGGCTGTCACTGAGTGGCCCGTTCCTACCAGCCGGAGACAGCTCCAGAGATTTATCGGCTTTGCCAATTTTTATAGACGTTTCATCCGGGATTTTAGTAGGGTTATCTCGCCCTTAACTAAACTCACCTCTCCTGCTTTGCAGTTTGCCTGGTCTCCTGAGGCGCAGACAGCCTTCGAGAAGCTTAAGAGACTATTTACCTCCGCTCCCATCCTGCACCAGCCCGACCCTTCACGGCAATTCATCGTGGAGGTCGACGCCTCCGACTCGGGAGTGGGGGCTGTGCTTTCGCAGAGGTTCGACCCCCACAACCGCCTCTGTCCCTGCGCCTTCTTTTCCCGGCGATTGTCCTCGGCCGAGGTCAATTATGACGTGGGGGATCGGGAGCTCCTTGCCGTAAAGCTGGCCTTGGAGGAGTGGCGCCACTGGCTCGAAGGGGCGGAGCAACCATTCATCGTCTGGACCGACCATAAAAACTTGGAGTACATCCAGTCCGCCAGGCGCCTCAATCCCCGTCAAGCTCGTTGGTCCCTCTTCTTCAGCCGCTTCAACTTTCTCCTCACCTACCGCCCCGGATCTCGGAACGTCAAACCAGATGCCCTCTCCCGCCAGTTCGCCCTGGAGGATAGCCCGGTCACCGCAGAAACAATTATCCCCTCCTCGTGTGTGGTGGCCGCGGTCCATTGGGATATCGAGGACACCGTCCGAGAGGCCCAGACCAACGACCCCGACCCAGGTAACGGCCCTCCAGATAAACTGTTTGTTCCCGATTCTGTCCGGTCTCAGGTGCTCCAGTGGGTCCATGCCTCCCGTTTCGCCTGCCATCCTGGTGCCGGTCGCTCTCTCTCCCTCCTCAGGAGACGCTTCTGGTGGCCCACGATGGACACAGACACCCGGGCTTATGTCGCCGCCTGCCAGGTATGTGCTCGGGCCAAGGCCTCCCACTCACCCCCTTCTGGTCTCTTGCATCCTCTCCCAGTTCCTCGTCGCCCTTGGTCCCACATCGCCTTGGACTTCGTGACGGGCCTTCCCCCTTCCCAGGGGAACACGGTGGTTCTCACCATTGTGGACCGCTTCTCCAAGGCCGCCCATTTCGTTGCCCTGCCTAAGCTCCCCACAGCCAAAGAAACTGCCGACCAGCTGACCAGTCATGTCTTCCGACTCCACGGCATCCCGGTGGACATCGTGTCCGACAGAGGGACCCAATTCACCTCTCAGGTATGGCGGTCTTTCTGCGACAGTTTGGGGGCCACGGTTAGCCTCACGTCCGGGTTCCATCCACAATCTAATGGGCAGACGGAGCGGGCCAACCAAGACCTGGAGTCGGCCCTACGGTGCACAGCCTCCGCCAACCCCGCGACCTGGAGTACTCACCTGCCCTGGATAGAGTACGCTCACAACTCCCTCGTGAGTTCCGCCACTGGTATGTCCCCCTTCGAGGCATCGCTGGGATATCAACCCCCTCTCTTTCCCACGGAGGAGAGGGACCTCGCCGTCCCGTCTGTTCAGCGCCATCTCCAGCGCTGTCGCCGGATCTGGAAGAGGGCCAGGGCGGCCCTTCTTCGGGCTGGAGCGCGCACTAAGGCGACGGCCGATCGCCACCGTGTCCCGGCGCCCGTATACCAACCTGGCCAGATGGTTTGGCTCTCCGCCAAGACGGTCCCGCTGAAGACGGACTCCCGTAAGCTGTCCCCCCCGATTCCTGGGACCGTTTAAGATCATGAGGATCATAAATCCATCGGCGGTGCGCCTCCAGTTACCCCCGTCTCTCCGGATTCATCCGACCTTTCACGTCTCCCAGGTTAAACCAGTCCGGACCAGCGACCTGTGCCCTCCGGCCGATCCCCCACCGCCCGCCCGAGTCATTGACGGCCACCCGGCGTTCACCGTCCGCCGCCTGATTGACGTTCGTCGCCGTGGTAGGGGCCTCCAGTACCTCGTCGATTGGGAGGGTTACGGTCCGGAGGAGCGATCCTGGGTGCCCAGGGCACGCATTCTGGACCCCGACATGGTGAGAGACTTCCACCGCGCTCATCCTGACAAGCCTGGGGGTCCACCAGGAGGTGGACCTTAGGGGGGGGGTACTGTCATGATGTCAGTTTTCCCTGTCCTCCCGTGCTCTCTCCCCCTCCCCTACCTGTGTGTCTGGAGCTGGGTGGAGTGCCTGACTCCTCCCGTGCACACCTGGGGTGCATCAGCCTAATCACCACCACCTGCTGCTGAGTACAAGAAGGCTTGGCAGTCTACACTCGGTGCCAGACCGTCCGCGTGTAAAACGTGAATGTTTCTTGCTAAGCTTTGTTATATGGTACTTTCCTGCAAATGCTCATTTGGATTTATGCACCCTCCAGATTCCTGCCTCTACTCGCCCAGCTCCTGCCGCCACGTTCCAGTCCCGGTATCGCTTCCAGCTCGTCTTGTCTCCTGCTCGTCTCGTCTCCTGCTCGTCTCGTCTCCAGCTCGTCTCGTCTCCTGCTCGTCTCGTCTCCTGCTCGTCTCGTCTCCTGCTCGTCTCGTCTCCTGCTCGTCTCGTCTCCTGTCCGGTCCTGGTCTCTGGTTTGTCACCCGCTCCCCGCTCTGGTCTTCGTCTGATCCGCCTGCCCTGGTACCGCACCTGCTTCTATCCCCGTCCTGGTCCTGTCCTGCCCGCCTCTACCTGCACCGCACCCGCCTGACCCGTCTCCCGCTCCCCGGTTCCTGTACCTGCTCTTGTGACCTGTTTAAAGACTGCATTTTCACCGCTGTAAATAAACACTGTTAAAACTGCTCTGGTCTGCATCTTTTGGTCCTATCCGCACCGTTACGACATGGAGCTTTGTAAATTAAGATAAGATAAGATAAGCCTTTATTAGTCCCACAGTGGGGAAATTCCAGTATTGCACCGCACAGTTAAAGAACAGAAGGAAAAGTGCTACATGCAATAAAACAAGATAATAGATAAATAGCTTAACATAATTTAAAAAATAGACTTAAAAATATACTAAAAATAGACTCTAATATAACATCTCCGTAAAGTAAAGTGACTTGAGTATTGAGTATTACCATGTGTAGATGATCTGCCTAGTGCCGTAAGTGTACAATATGATGTAACAGTCTCCTCCATAGAACTGTCCATATGTGCTCTCCTCCACTGGGACACGCCCACTGCTCTCCACCCTCCAGATCTACAACAAATACCAGCAATGAAATCAAGTGACTTACCTCCAACATTTGACAAATAGCATGAGTAAAACGTAGTGGTAGAGAAGTAGAGAAGGCAATACAGTTCAGGTTTTCAGCCCAGTGTCTACCTTCATCTTAAAACCACAAATCACTCATTGAAAACAGTGAGGTGTAGATTTTGAGCAGAGAGAAAAATTGCTTTGAGATGATGCAATGAAGTAAACAAGCTAGTAAACAAGGGCAGATCAGTTTCACTCTGAAACTCCTCCTTTTTAGGGCTGGAATTAGACAACTCTTAAATTCGTTTTTTCAAGCCAGTACCCTCAAATGTAAAATGGTTTCTGGATGGGAGCTGAAATGTCTTAATCACAAAAACAGTGTCCAGATGACCATTGTTGAAAATGTCTCCTGGACAAAAATTAAGGATTACACCATCTAGTATATTGTAAAGGAAAAAATATTTTTTCCAATTTTCCGACTACAAACTTTTAGCAACTGAATAATTATAGTGGAATAAATATAGATTTGCACAGCTGTGAAAAATTATCTAGTACCATACAGGGAGGATACCAGCTTTTAACCAACTGTTTCTTTATCATTTACCAAAGTAATTTATCCCTGAAAACCACTGAGATTTGGAACAATATTTTCGGGGGAGTGATGCCCTGAGAGTGAACCCTATTTTATGGTTTGTGTTGTGCTTCAAATTTGTTCGAGGTGCACTACTGAGTATTCTTTTAATCTTTGTTCTGACTCTCTTGTGGCAATTTAAGTAGTGGAGCAATGATTGAAATTTCTTTTAAAAGTCTCCTAATGTATCAGTTCCGGTATGTCTCTAAACATTTACTCTTGGTAACGTACCTTTGTGTCCCCACTACCGTCATCCACCATGTTGTACTGTGCAGCCATATGGTGGGACTGGTGTAGTTTGGAAGCATCAAACTCCACTTGTTCAATGTGAGCGATCCTCTCTGTTACAAAGACCTTCCCCAGACCCTGGCTCTCCTCGCGGTCCCTCCAGCCCAGGAAGAACTGCTTAAACATGGGTGTCTCCCCTCCTTCCGGCAGCACCTGGATCTGAGGACACGGAGAATGGTATTAGCAAACAGAATGTAGGGTTGTGTTTTCATAGCATGATGAGATATAAACCATACACATATAAATCTATTTTATGGGCAAGCCTTTTGTTAAAATTGCAAAAGTTTAA
Source organism: Periophthalmus magnuspinnatus (assembly GCF_009829125.3). Taxonomy (NCBI): domain Eukaryota; kingdom Metazoa; phylum Chordata; class Actinopteri; order Gobiiformes; family Gobiidae; genus Periophthalmus; species Periophthalmus magnuspinnatus. The sequence goes on from NC_047136.2 coordinate 17,727,915, forward strand.
TCCAATTTAGTTTGTTTTAGCAACTTATTACATCGTATAATTATTATTTAAAGGTCCTATACTACACAAAAATTGACTCCTGTGAGCTTTTAGTGATGTTGGAATGTTGTTACTTCTTCAAAAACATACCCAAATTTGTGTTTTGTTTCATTCACACATGTTTGAGTAACACTTTATTATTAGTCTGTTTACATCTCCAAAGCTCACAATGCTCCGTTCCATCTTGTGGTGTCATGAAGTGATAGTTTTAATATTAACCTCTACCTTTTACCTTTTGTTTAGAAGATATTGTCAATTCCAGGGCTGAAATGATCCAAATGACTCATAGTGGAGCACTTCCTGTATTACCACATGACATCACAAGGTGGAACAGAACTCAGTCTAAATACATGTGAATGAAATGTATGTTTTTGATGAAGAACATAGCACAGATCAGAAAATAGTGTAATATGGGCAATTTAAGAAACATTGCGTGACTCAAAGTGGCACTTCACATGCATGATTCCTTGGAAATCATACTTCAGAACATTCTCATGGTGATACATTTAATCCCATACTGTGGAATAGAACCAAAGGAACAACGTTTCCATGTTGTAGAAGGCCACTCAGAGTAGTGAGTCATTACTAGTCACTGATGTTTGTTTAAGTTTTTCAGTGCAATAAAAACATCCAAAAAGAATTTAAAAAGTGCTGTCAGCAGGTCGAGTTACAGGTCAGATCTAAGGAAAGGCAAGCTCACTCACTGCAACACAGTGACAATGTTTTTCAAGGCACATTTTTGTCACTTCTGTACCTAAATAATTGCTATATTACTTTAATTCCATACTGTGGAACATTCCAGGAAAATGGAGGCAAGCAGGTGACAAAAAACAGATTTTTATCTCCTATATATTACAATGTAAAATATCCAAATTACTCATAGTCACAGTACCCAATATACTGCCTGTGTATGTAGTTTGTACCCACAGGAAGGACATCTGGCATAAAAACAGTGCAAGTGTTTATAACTATTTTAACTGAGTGATGACAACCACTAGATGCATTTAATCTGATGAAAATGCCACCGCTAAAAGCAAAACCCCTGTCCTTACATAACTTCTCTGATTATGTGGCTTTTTACTTTGCCAATACCTCTGCCCTGAATATGTCATTTTTACATAAAGTTATACACTGCCTACTCTTATCTCATAAAATTAGAATAACGGCATGCAAAAAAGTTAGGCCTAAAAATACATTCTTTGTTGATTTCCTAAACAGAATGGTGAATGAATAATCCACAGTGAAGGGAAAAATGTTACAGTATGGCTGTTTGATCACACATCCCTTATTAATTCCCTCCTTCTACAAAACAGACAAGCAATTTTTATTTTAATTTACCCTCTCTCATCAAAAAGCACTTTTTTAGATACTTAATACAAAAGTGATGTCTGGTTTGGTTATATGTGTGGAGAAAGTGTTATTAAATTGCCGTAAGCTGTGCTGAGAGTGTACCTGTGTGTTAGCGGGGTAGCCCATCTGCTGAATGAAACCCTCAGCTGTCTTCATGGCTTCCCTCCTCTCGCTGGTGTTAGCATTACGGCCTGTGCAACAAACATACCAGATGTAGTCATAAAAGTTTAGGTCCAGGAGATCCCAGTTCTACAAAGTCAGCACTGAAGTATGTATTTTTGTGATCTCTTAGCCCTATGCAAACCCTCCTTACAGTTAGCAATAAGATTCATGTTAATACGTTGTTTTTTCAGTGAAGATCATATTTTCAAAATGATAAAAGATAATATGGTGATCTACAGTGCATCCGTAAAGTATTCACAGCGCTTCATTTTTTCCACATTTTGTCATGTTACAGCCTCATTCCAAATTGTCTTAAATTTTGACTTTTTTTTTTTAATTTATTAAAAATAGAAAACTAAGAAATCACATTTACATAAGTATTACCAGCCTTTGCTTAATACTTTGTTGATCCACCTTTGGCAGCAATCACAGCCTTAAGTCTTTTTTAATATGATGCCACAAGCTTAGCACACCTATCTTTAGGTGGTTTTGCCCATTCTTCTTTGCAGTAATTCTCAAGCTCCACCAGGTTGGATGGGAGACGTCTGTGCACAGCCATTTTCAGGTCTCACCAGAGATGTTCAATCTGATTCAAGTCTAGACTCTGGCTTGGGCCACTCCAGGACATTCTCAGAGTGGTTTTGAAGCCAGTCCTTTGAGATCTTGGCTGTGTGCTTTGGGTCATTGTCCCGCTGAAAAATGAACCTTCGCCCCAGTCTGAGGTCAAGAGCGCTCTGGAGCAGGTTTTCATCCAGGATATTTCTGTATATTGCTGCATTCATTTTTCCTTCTATCCTGACTAGTCTGCCAGTTCCTGCTGCTGAAAAACATGCCCATAGCATGATGCTGCCCCCACCATGCTTCACTGTAGGGACAGTATTGGTCTGGTGATGAGCGGTGCCTGGTTTCCTCCAAACATGATGCCTGGCATTCACACCAAAGAGTTCAATCTTTGCCTCATCAGACCAAAGAATTTTGTTTCTTGTGGTCTGAGAGTCATTCAGGTGCCTTTTGGCAAATTCCAGACGGGCTGCCATGTCCCTTCTCCCCCGATCGTTCAGTTTAGACGGCCGACCAGCTCTAGGAAGAGTCCTGGTGGTTCCAAACGTCTTCCATTTACAAATAATGGAGGCCACTGTGCTCACTGGGACCTTCAAAGCAGCAAACATTTTTCTGTATCCTTCCCCAGATTTGTGCCTCAAGACAATCCTGTCTCGCAGGTCTACAGACAATTCCTTTGACTTCATGCTGGGTGTTTGTGTTCTGACATGCACGGTCAACTGTGGGACCTTATATAAACAGGTGTGTGCCTTTCCAAATCATGTCCAATCAACTGAATTTACCGCAGGTGGACACCTGAGCTCAATTTTGAGCTTCATGGCAAAAGGCTGTGAATACTTATGTAAATATGATTTCTTAGTTTTCTATTTTTAATAAATTCAAAAAATGTCCAAAAAAAAAAAAAATTTTTTCCACATTGTCATAATGGGGTATTGTGTGTAGAATTTTGAGGTAAGATGAATGAGATGAATTTAATACAATTTGGAATGAGGCTGTAACATTCCAAAATGTGGAAAAAATGAAGCGCTGTGAATACTTTCTGGATGCACTGTAAATATGCTATGTGCAGTTAATGACCCATAAAAGTAAAATACCCCCTGAGTGACTTTGACTGGATACAATGAAGGACTCTGGAAATGTATTTAACTAAAATTTGCAGTGTTTTTCTAAACTGTCCACTTGTGTGTTCCACTTGTAAATAGTGCAAATACATGTATTTTTATGTAATTTCCCCACAAAAGTCTTTAGTTCAGTCTTTATGCTCTAGGAGAGCTACAGGGCTGGAAGTGTACTGCAATGAGAAGTCTGATTTCAGATGAACCAGATGTGCATTTACTTGGAGTTTTATAGCCCATTCACATCTCCACAAACCAAGCGTACTTAGCAGGAAGTGTATGGTTGGCTTTTCTGAAGTGCTTCAAGGTGTCAAGAATGGATACGCAATATTGAAAAAAGCAGTTTGGCAAGAGTTCCATAGTGCATCTTTAAGTGTACCTTTCCACACAAAGATCACTTTGTTTTTGCCGTGGTCCAGAATGAAGCATTCATCGGACAGCAGGTCGCTCTGTTGGAAGGGGTTCTCTTCCCTCACCAGGGTTAACTGCATGGAGCCCGACGCGTCAGATACCTGCACACACAAAGTCAGGCCATCAAACATCTGGAGATAGCACACGCAAAATCACACTGTCAGACACCTGCACACACACACAGTACATACAAAGTCACACCACGATACCCTATGGGTGCTACAGTGCTTGATCCATGGCTTTGCCTATTATCCATGTTTTGGACAAAATTCTATTATAGAATACCATATAATACTTTGTGTCATGAAGTAATTTTTCACATACATTTTTTTTTATATTTAAAGGGGCCATATTACACATGAGCTTGAAGCCATGTTAGAATGTTGTTACCTCATCAAAAACATACATGGAGTTGACATACTTGTGTTTTATTTCATTCACACATGTTTGAGAAACCTTTTATTTTTATTTAGGGGGATAGAACTGGACCTTCATCCTCTTAATTTATGTTAGAGGGGGGCACATGTGAGGCCTCTTGCACTGGGCCCCAACATTTCTTTTGACGGGCCTGTGTATGTGTGCGTGTGTACCATGTAGAGTTTAGCCATCTTCCTGTTGGAGATGTCTGCGCTGACGTCTTCATCATCGTCTCCCTCGGGTAGCTCAGGCTTCTCTCCTAAGACCTGATCATATGGTAACAATTATTCAGATGCTAATATTAAATCTCTGTATTAGACAAATGGGCAAACTGAATCTATTTTGAATTATGAAATTCAAAAATTAATGGAGATGCAGCTGTTTCATCAATGTTTTCTGTTATCATCTGTATTTTTTTTTTCAGAACATTGTAATGTATCTGTATGTCTTAAATCCTTCACTGTTAAATATTATTTATTACCTCTATGAGAGCCTCAGGTTCACTGCCCTCCTCCACCACCACCAGCTGGGCGCGAGCGTTCCTCTCGTTGTCACGGATACCACGTGCCACCTGTGCCGCCTTCAGCCTCTCAAACTTATTGCACTTGGATCCACACCATTGATAGATTGTCTACACAAACACACAGTTACATTTAAGATTAGAGATAGACTGATATTCTTTATGGTGTATTGGCTACAAAGCTCCAGCATCCGCTGGTGTTTTGCATGACCTGATCACCCGACTATAGAAAAAGCTCTGTATGGACTGAAGCCAATGCTGCACTAAAGTATTCCAACAAAGTCCTTGCCCTTTTCGTACCAGATACTTCAAGCCTTTAACTAAAATATGCATGTATCAATAGAAATCAATTATTTTAAAAGCATTTCTAGGCATTTATAGATGATATTGTCATTTATATTATTTATATAGATTATTATGATCATTATATATGACTTTGCAGAAGGAACGCATCATTTTTAGAGGTCTAGACCTCCAGGCCTAAAGCAAGTCAATAAGTTCCAAACCAGGACTAGTAGCAGTAGATTCAAACTCGTCCTAAATCTCTATCAGGACTCATTATCGGGTTTAAAGGTCTAAACCAGGTTTAAATTACGAATGGTAAAAAAGTACAAATGGACAGCATGATGCGAGGCGTCCATATTATTAACATTGCTTGTGTGTAGAGCAGCCTGTCCACAGAGCTTACATGTCCCAGGTCCAGGATGAAGCAGTCTCCACTGTTGAAGCTGCTCCAGCCCAGTGGCACCTGTGTTGCTCTGACAACACGTCGTCCTTTGATGTGCAGCAGTCTGCATGCGCTTAGCTCATTGGTGACAACATGGTGGAACCCAGACGCCACTCCTCCAATCTGAGCATAGGGAAAAGGATTGTTCATGTCAGAAGCTTCTATTACTAGCTGCCCCTTCTGCTACTTTTACACTATTTATTAATTCCATTGGTTACAATTTAAGAGAAAGCTCCATACATTTATATACAGATAATGCTGTTTTATATACAGGTGTTTTCTCTGCTGATCATGTGATTTTAAAGCCATAGCAAGACTTTAATAAAATTCAAAATTTCCTTAAAAATCTTTGATTTGATGTGATGTGCAATCTACAAGTCTTTATAAACTAAATGATACATTGATGAGTCACCACCTATATATATATTTCATTTTGGCTTGACAAAAATGTATTCTTTAAAATACATATCTCAGAATTATGTAACAATTTAAAATCTAAATTATCATTTTATTATAGAAAGAATTCTTGTATCATATTGAATTGAATAAAAGCGTTCAAGCAACCTTTCTTTCTGTACTATATTATGGAGATATAATATACATGGTATGAAAAAGTAGGTTGGCCATCACTATCTGTCAGAAGACAGATAGACAACACTATACAATTTATTTAGAAGGGACTACTTGGTAGACTATCTGAATATCTCAGTTCTTTGTTGAATTTTGCTACAGGAACTTTTCACACAAGATCACATGATTGTGTGTGTCTAAAAACTGACCACACTATAACTGAGATGGGAAAAAACACTTTTGGTTATTTTGCTACTCAAAAATGGAATATATTTCAAGGGCATGCAAAACTGTAAACTGGGCACATCGGTGCTATTAATGCACTTTAATAATCTGGTGGTAAATATTTATAATCCTACCAGCAGTTCATTGCTGTTAGACTGTGGCTCCATGGCACAAGCTAATGTAATATGTAGCATGTGTTGTACATATCAATCCTTAACTATGGTCAACTAAAACACAATCGACCGACTAAAGAACTACAGCCCTAGTTAAATGAAATGATTAGGCTCTACATTGGACATATTATTCTGAAATAACACTCAAAAGGCCTAGCTAGCAGCAACTATTAGCATATTACTATTTAAAGCATAGACTTGACTTGATAAAATGGATTTAGACGACTTGATGCTTCTCCTCAAAAAAAAAAAAAAATTAAAAAAAAAAAAATAAAATAAATTAAATAAATGACAAAGTGGGCCATGGTAGAAAAGGCTTCAAGACATCTGGACATTTCCTCTCCTATTTAAGGTCATTTTCAATCTGAACGTACGGGTTTGAGGAGCTAGAGTTTATACTAGCCCAAAGCAGAACACATTGTAGCTCAAACTACCTTCCAGTTTGTCTGGTAACCTACAACAACATTGGCAAGAAAAATCACACTTTAGTAAACTCTCAATATTTCATTGTAACTGTATATAGTATAGTAAATAAGACAATTCTCAATAACTTTTGTGCTGGTTACCTTGTAGGTGATGCCCCCTTTGAAGTAGCTGGTGAAGGCAGTGGACTCGACCCCCTGCAGCTCTCTGTACTGCACAGGCTTCCCTCCCAGATAATCATCCAACTGCACAGTCAAGATGGCCGCCGCCGCGCTTTCATCCTGGCTGCATTCCTTCCCTGTACAAACATGAAACTACTGGGCAATCATATACTTAGACACAAGCAGATGTAACCCATTCATAACGTTGAATCAAAATGCATTTTTCTTTCAACATTTTTTTTTTCTGTGGAGAGAGTGGGCAAACTTTTAGAAGTATCAGTGCTGCCAGTCTGTAACGCTCATATCAAACACACTGAGCGCAAATAATTGTTTCAAATTCAAATAGATGAAAACATGGATGCATAATATTTAAAGATGGATCTCAAGTGCTGCTTATACAATTTACCTGTACTGAGGCAAGACACATTTGCTCAAATATATGGGGAATGATTGGGTACAGCCTCTTTCATACAGCATGAACAAAGACTTAATTCATAATGTACAAATAGTTTATTAAGAATATGTACGCAATATGCAGTGTTTTTTTATGTTCCAATGTACTATCTAAAGCAGCCAAAAGCAAGTACAACCCTGTCATCGCCCGTCTTTTCTGTACTTGGCATGAAGATGATGAACAAATATGTTTTGCATTCACCAATAATAATAATAATAATAATAATAATAATAATAATAATAATAATAATAATAATAATAATGATAATAATAATAATAATAATAATCACCATCATAACCTTGTGGGAACACCAAGATGTTCTCATGCTAAATAACATAATTGGAAAGAATGGATTAAGAGAATTCTAAGACCTACAGAAAACCTTCAATTTATCAGCTACTTCTTTTTCTATTTGCAGGTCTGAGCAGCTGTGTGAGACTATAAAGTCCCATGTGGATGTGCTCTTGAAAACCACCTCTTTCACACCATTTAAGCAGAAAGAGAAAAGCAGTGGAATTGTCTCTAATTTTTATAGAACCATCATTAAGGCTTCAAATCATAAATCAGATGTTTTGTCCCAACAGTTACTTTATCAAATATTTTTTACTCTTACTTGAGTAGTTTCTCGAACCACTACTTTGTACTTCTACTTGAGTAATATTACTTTGAGGTAATGTTACTCCTACATAATAGAGTAAAATCTTTGGCTACTCAACCCACTTCTACTAAAATGATACTATTTTCATAAACCAATTCTTGCTGCTGAAATTCTACTATCAGCCATGCCATACACAATAACTCACACCTTTATATTGCCCTCTTGAGCTTGTAGAATGAAACCAACACTCAGACAGTTGTTGCTGAATCTAGCATCACATTACTGTGTTACAGCTCCACACTCTGAGTGTGACAGGAAGTATGCTCTGCTCTCCAAATGCATTGCTACTGTTCAATCTTTCATAAGATGGAGGAGCAGAGTAAAGCTGTATTGACGTTTACAAATACAATCAGGAGACAGGGAGGAAATGAGATCTTTAACAGCTAAAACAGAGTTAGGTCTGATTCTGCAGGCAAATGTTATGGATTATTTAGTATGGGAGGGAGAGACGTAAAGAAGATTGGAGCTAGCATCTGATGGTCATTCATAATTACACAAAATTGACTCTTGTGAGCTTTAAGCCATATTATAATGTTATTACCTCATCAAAATCATACCTAGATTTGTGTTTTGTATCATTCACATGTTTGACTGGCCCTTTGTTATTAGTCTGTCTACAACTGAAAATTCCAGAGCTGAAATCATCCAAATGATTCAAGTGAAATATGCAATAGGTGTAAGAGTGAAGGTGAAGAGATTAAAACACAGTGGAGCACTTCCTGTATTACCACATGACGTAACAAAGTGGAACAGAGTGTCTTCAGTTTGAGAAAAGAACTCACCCTAATGTACAGGATTTCTGTGTTAAACATGTGAGAAAGAAACAAAACACAACTCCAGGTCTGTTTTTGATGAGGGAACAAATCAGAAAACTGCATAATATGGCCCTTTAATGATTCACTATTATACTAATTAATATAATTTATAATTACTACATAGTTGTACTTACGTTTACAGTTAATCTATTACAGTTATATTCAATATGCTTTACCATTCAAGTCAATGGGAGATTAATATTTGCTGTTATTAAAGCAACACATTTTTATTACATCTTGCATAAATGTCTCAGTTCACCAATAAAAAAGTTAGTATTTCAAAAATTCTTTCATTTGTGCTGACTGATGCATAGAGTTATTTCCTGATAGCTCCACTGCACATTGTGGAGAGCTATCAAACCTCATCAGAGAGTTTCAGAAGGCTGCGTGTGCCAGTGGTTTCATACAGCTGCAGAACCAGCATGTGTGAAACTGTTTGTGTCAGACTATTATTATTTATTTTTTGTGTTTTTTAAAACATGTCTTAAATTTGTAACATATTGTAACATGAATTTCAGCAGCTCTGTGTTTGCCATGGTCATGGTCGGCTGCTCTCGTGGCTGACTGGCTGACACACTGAGCAGTTTTTAACTTTTAAGCTTTTTTTTTTTTTTCTTCATCTCACATAGGCCTATATTATATAAGCCTAGGTCCTCAATCTACTCTAACATTGGATCTGATGATCCTGCCTGTTCAATTGCACTGAGACTTCTATTACTATTGCAATACAGCTTCACCTTTCGCGGCCTCGCTGTTTCGCAGATTTTTTTGAGCAATTTTTGCATGCTTTTTTACAGCGTATGAATGTGCATTGTGTTCTGCGTCCTGATTGGCTAAAGGACTGTAGATCATTGTCCATCAGTCTCCTCTGTGCCGTGTCTCCTGCACAGTACAGAATGTGTTCAGACAAATTTACATAAATGTTTGATCACAGGCGTGTGACTCTGAAGTGCTGAAACGTTTGCTGACAGCGATGACAGTCATTACAGCAAGGAGCAGGATGATGTGGAGCCCAGGCCATTGGAGAGTACTTTTCACACAGTACCAAGCCCATTTAATGCCAGCAAGGACTGGAGAGGCCGCCTCTGTGGCTACCGCTGGAGCAGAGGCGCCTCTGCAGATATTGCTGGAGCAACATATAATCTACGAAGGTCTGAGCTTTGAGAGTGTTTAAACAAGAGAGAAATGTGAGAAAATGTTAAAGCCTGTCTGAGAAAAATGTATAGGTGTGGTGAGGCGTTTTACAGCCTTAAAACATGTGTAATAATTGTGAAAAATAAAGTTGACTACTTTGCGGATTTCACCTATTGCAGGTTATTTTTAGAACGTAACTCCTGCGATAAACTGGGGGCCATTGTAAACTGCTCAATGTGCTGTAATTGCACCTCGGGGACAAATAAAATTATACTGATTGACTGAAAAAATAAATCTGTGTAATGTGAGACAGTTCTGTGAGCTACTTCTATTTCAGCTCAAAAATGTATAAAAGTAACCACATGATTTGTATTTTTAAACTGAAAAGCGATTATAAACTCACTGAGGTGAATAAGTAAGATGCTCAAAATGCATGAGGTCAGTGAGGAATAACTTTGGACCACTGCCAACTGTTTAAAACTACTTCTGTTTTTCATGTTTTTAGACATCAAAAATCTGATTCAGCACCTCTCAATGAAATGCACACACTATTCTGCCATTTTCACTTAATCTTATAGTATCACAGACGATTACGAGGCTGCGTGCACTAAAAATTCCAGGCATCAGCAGAAAACGCATGAGTTACTAACAGAATTCTTCCTTCTTCTTTGTCAGTTCACATAATTTAGTGACAAAGAATGTAAAAGTGTGACAGCTATGAATGTGTGATTTCATAAGTAACTGAATCAACTTGTTTCAGCATTTTAAAACTGGGCTTGTGTAGGTATTGTCAATATTTATGGAGGATCTAAAGTAGTAAATTATTCAAGTAAGCATTGGATCATTTCTTTATAAGTTAATGATTTGATATATTCTGCAGAGTGGACATGCTTTATTTCACCTTTTAACAGTGTTTAAAGGACACATACACTATGCAAAATCGACTTTCGAGGTTTTTTTTTTTATATCTCTTTTTCATTCATGCATGTTCTCCACGCCTCATCTCACCAGATCTCAGAAGATAAACAGGGCTGGGTCTGGTTAGAACTTTGATGGAAGACCACTGGGCATACCAGGTGCCACAGTGGGGCGACAGGGGAAAAAACTGTTGTTGTGTCTTTAGGCAAGACACTTCACCCACATTAGTATTTGTTTGAGTGTTAGCGGCGGATGTAGGTTCGCTTCTGTCAGTCTACCTCAGAGCAGCGGCTAATATGAGTAATGCACAAAATTGTAAAGCGACCTTGAGTGTTTGAAAAAATGCTAAAACTAATGAATTATTATTATTACCCCTAAACACGCCCACTGCTCTGTATTTATTTACTTGTTAGGGGTTTTTTCCTGGTATGAGCAGGTTTTAGCGGCGTCATGGAGAAATTTGCTATGAAAAAAAGGTCTACTGTTCCCTACACTAATGCTCAAAGTGAGTCTGGCGATAGTTTATGGACCCAGAGGTGGGCCGTTATGTTATCCAGAGCCCCTTTTCAGAGTACTTTTCTAGCAGTATCGTATAGTATTTTCTACAGTTACTCCTACTTGAGCAATATTTTTATTGGCATAACCATACTCTTATTTGAATAAAAGTTTAGGTTCCTCTTCCCACTGTGAGTAAGTCTACACGTGACGCTTTATGTCGACAATATGAAATTATTTGAACATTTGTATTTCCTGCATGTCTCATTTTTGCATCTACAAAATAGAAATTTTTTGCACTATTTAATGTTTTGTCCTTCAAATTCCATTAATTTTAAATTATAAATCAGATGTTACATCCCAACAGTTATTGTTTAAGTTACTCTTACTTGAGTAGTAGTTTTACCAAATACTTTTTTACTCTTACTTGAGTAATTTCTTGGGCTACTTTGTACTGCTACTTGACTAATATTATTTTGAAGTAACGTTACTCTTACTTCAGTGCATTTTTTGACTATTCTACCCAACTCTGGAAACAGGACAAATTAGGTCTATAATGAAGGAAGAGAAAATAAATTCTATTCTGTCAACTTTTTGTTGCTCAATCCAAATGTCTTCTTCAGTATGTGTATATGTATATATATATATATATATATATATATATATATATATATATATATATATATATATATATATATATATATATATATATATATATATATATATATATATATATAAACTCAGCATAAATATACTAGGCATTAAATCAAAGATCAGAAAATAACATAATATGGACCCTTTAAGTTCCATATTTGTTTATTCTTCTTATTGTGCCTTACCTAACCAGTAATGCAGTTGGTAGTAGTAGTTCTCTCTCTTCTTCACAGTATTGATGATCACATAGGCATCTCCAGTGTAGAAACTCCCATGCAAATTCTCTGGCACAGCCACTAGCTCTATGTTCTCAATCCTCCAGATGTGCAGCCCTACCTCCTTCGCCTTCAAGAACTCCTTATGCTCCACCATGGTTAGCCAATGTGAATATTGTAAGAAAATATGAAAGTAGTAGTATCAGTGCACAGTTCGCCTCTGTTTAGCTTGAGCTTGCAGTGACTCGTGGCTTTATAGGCTGAGAGACTGGGTGAGTGGGTGTGGCCAAGTGCTGTGGCCAAGTGCTGTACACACAGGAGACGTTGTACAGTAGAAAGCAAAAGGCAAATATGTAGGGAAATGAGTGGAGAAGATACAAACAGATTTTACAAATATATATAGAAAAACACACAAGATGGAACATGGTTAAAGGTGCTATTAAAGATTGTTCAGCTAATATATGTTTGGATAACTTGACTGTCCCATCTTCCACTGGAAAACATTATGGTGCTTAGTTTGAAAACAGTAAGAGTCTGTCCTTATTTCTGGGAACACAAAAAGTCTTAATTTGCCAGTAGAGGGCACAAGGAACTGCATTCTGTTTTTGCACCGTGGAGTTGAACAGTTTAAAGAAGACATACTGTGCATTTGTCTTCATTATAATCTATGACACCCATTGGTTCATTATGTTAATCTTTCTTTAGTCCTGATTCAGATATGTTAATCAGTCCTCCTATTTAGTCCTCGTTTAGTCCTGGTTCAGTTCTGGTGCAGTCCTAGTTTTAACCAGTTCCCTGGTTACTAAACACGTGAGAAGTGAATGTCTTGGTAGTTTTCAAAGTAAACATGATTGACACGTGCGGTAAAGTCTGCGCACTGCCGCTCATAGAGCGCTCATCCTCCGCGCGCATATTTAATCATGTATTTAGCCCCACTCTTGGTTTGCAGACTTCAGTGGGTTGTTTCTCCCGGATCACTGACTCTTTTTGGATAGTTTAAATACTCAGACGAAACTTGGACTCGTTTCCGTCTCTCTTCCTCATGTCCAATGCACAGAGACAGAGGACCCGCCCCCTGGAGACTAATGTGTGTGTATGTGCTGAGAGAGAGAGACTAATGTGTGTGTATGTGCTGAGAGAGAGACTAATGTGTGTATATGTGCTGAGAGAGAGACTAATGTGTGTGTATGTGCTGAGAGAGAGAGACTAATGTGTGCGTATGTGCTGAGAGAGAGACTAATGTGTGTGTATGTGCTGAGAGAGAGAGACTAATGTGTGTGTATGTGCTGAGAGAGAGACTAATGTGTGTGTATGTGCTGAGAGAGAGAGACTAATGTGTGTGTATGTGCTGAGAGACTAATGTATGTGTATGTGCTGAGAGAGAGACTAATGTGTGTGTATGTGCTGAGAGACTAATGTGTGTGTATGTGCTGAGAGACTAATGTATGTGTATGTGCTGAGAGAGAGACTAATGTGTGTGTATGTGCTGAGAGACTAATGTGTGTGTATGTGCTGAGAGAGAGACTAATGTGTGCGTATGTGCTAAGAGAGAGACTAATGTGTGCGTATGTGCTAAGAGAGAGACTAATGTGTGTGTATGTGCTGAGAGAGAGAGACTAATGTGTGTGTATGTGCTGAGAGAGAGACTAATGTGTGTGTATGTGCTGAGAGAGAGACTAATGTGTGTGTATGTGCTGAGAGAGAGACTAATGTGTGCGTATGTGCTGAGAGAGAGAGACTAATGTGTGTGTATGTGCTGAGAGAGAGAGACTAATGTGTGTGTATGTGCTGAGAGAGAGACTAATGTGTGTGTATGTGCTGAGAGAGAGACTAATGTGTGTGTATGTGCTGAGAGAGAGACTAATGTGTGCGTATGTGCTGAGAGAGAGACTAATGTGTGCGTATGTGCTGAGAGAGAGATTTTTTGCCGAGCTCTAATTTTGCACGTTTAAACCTCAATACTCTAAATCTAAACTGTAAAACGACTTAATAAAAGAAACATGTCTGCTGACTTTTACATTAAAACACTATGGAGCCCAATGGGAACTGATGTAAACTATAAATCTGTAAATCTATCAATCCAGTGGAATTTTTTGTTTGTTTTGGTACGAAAATGACTACGCGACACTGCTGGATCGTACACATATCACCAATTAAGAAAATAAAATTGGAGAATGAAGTGAATACAGAGCAATGGGCGTGTACCGGTGGCGGTGAAAGCGGCGGTAGATCGGAGCAATGGTGATGAAAGCAATGAAACAAACATGCATGAATCACTCTAAATACAACTTTAGGGGTAAATGACAAGTGAAAGAATTATATTATACATTATTAGGTATATCCTAGTTATTGTTAAGTGTTGCTGATTTCTCTGTAGTATGATAAAGGTTGTGTAAATAAATATAAAAGTTTGGTTGTTTTTTTAAATGTCCGAATTGTTAAAAATACACACTCTGTTCTGGTTTGGGTGTCACGGCTGCACCCACACTCTACACATGTACACACCTACTTGTCACAGTGGTGTCCTCAAGCCGGAGACAAGAATGAAGCTTTTCACAGAGGAGGGAAAAGAGGAACATCCAAAATAGCCTTCTAAAAACAGAGCAGAGTTATTGGAAAGGGGCAGGATGAGTTAGCTTTGGCATTAGCACACTTTGAATATTGATGTTTTACTGTACAAGGCTGGACTTCTCTCTCTAGGATGTTAAATATAGGCATATGTAACGTAGGCTGGCCGTTAGCGGTAGGAGGTGTGACAGAAGACAGCAGCACGGGTGTGGTCCACAATTTTTTTATTTCTTTCTCCCATCAATTATTAAAGTGCCAGGTGCATTGTGCAAATGGAGGTCAGAGGAGCAGCATCATCTCCAGCAGCAGAACATGGTTTGATGGTTGCAGGCGCCTTTTATCCTGTTCCTCTAACTGGACTATACTACTATTAATTACTAGGGGTATTTAAAAACTAGCCTTAGCTCTTTAAAACTCAAACCTCCATAAAACCCAATAAACTCATAACCCAAATCAACATTATACATATTAAAATACATAAACCCTAAAACCAAACACCAAATGTACTTAAAACCCATAAACCATTTAAAAATGCCCAACATGTCTCCCCTACACCTCCCCCACCTTGGTCCTGCCCCGGAACCTTTTTAAGGGAGCTTGTTTCCCTGGGGATCTCTTTGACACCTGGACACAAGGACAAGGAGGTGGTAAGTTAAGACATTTTAAAACACTTTCACTAAAAACACTACAAATTGCAGAACACACCAACACTTCAAAACATTCTCAACAAACATTGCACTAATATTGCACATATCCAATGTATTAATTAGCTGTTAATTTTGTCCTCTTTCCCCTCCAGGACACGCAGCTTCAATTAAAATGCCTCTGTGCCCAGATCTAAAACTGGGTAAAATCAGACAAATTAAATAAACATTTTTAAATCCTTTTGTGCAATTCTTTTTTTTACAGTGCAAATAATGCTTAAAGTGCTGTGTGCTATTAAAGTGTATGTGCAATTTAAAGTGCATGTAGTGAAAGGTGCTATTAATCTAGTAACAAACTTGGCTGTTTGTTACATTTCCCCCCTCCTCTCAACAAGGTGAAACCTCAGTCTTCAGCCATTCTAGACAGACAGTCCGCTACCACGTTGGTCTTCCCAGGTTGGTACTGTACTGTAAAGTTGTAGGGCTGAAGAGATAGATACCAGCCTGCGATACGAGTATTGGCATCCTTCATGCGGTTCAACCACTGGAGCGCTCGATGGTCCACTTCATCGCCAGACACTCCTTCTCCACTGTAGAGTATCGGGTTTCCCTGTCAAGCAGCTTACGACTAAGGAACACCACTGGTCTCCTCTCTCCATCCTTCTCTTGGAGGAGGACCGCCCCTAGTCCCACCCCCGAAGCGTCGGTTTGCAGGATGAAGGGTTTGTTAAAGTCAGGGCTGTGCAGAACCGGACAAGTGCATATCGCCTCCTTCAGGTCTGTAAAATCTCGATCACACTCTGCTGACCATCTCACCTTGTTGGGGGCAGAGTTCTTGGTGAGGTTGTTTAGGACAGCTGACCTCTCGGCAAACTGTGGAACAAACTTCCTGTACCACCCTACCAAGCCAAGAAATCCACGAACCTTCCTCTTGGTAGTGGGCACAGGGAATGAGCGTATGGCCTCCATCTTCTGTACCTGTGGCCTGATCCTCCCATAGCCAATGGTATAGCCCAGGTACTCCACTTCCCGATGGGCCACCGCACACTTGCGAGGGTTGATTGTAAGTCCTGCAGCTTGGATTTTCTGCAGGACTTCCTGGAGGTGGTGGAGATGTTCCTCCCAGGACCTGCTGAAAATCACAACATCATCCAAGTAGGCAGCAGAAAACTCTGAGGCATCCTTCAGCACAAAGTCCATGAGCCTTTGGAAAGTGGCTGGTGCCCCTTGCAGACCAAATGGCATCACCCGAAACTGGTACAAACCAAATGGCGTCCGGAAGGCAGTCAGTTCTCGAGCTTCAGGTGCCAGAGCCAACTGCCAATAGCCCCTTGACAAATCCAGTGTTGTAATGTATGAAGCACCTCCCACACGCTCCAACAGGTCATCAATGCGTGGCATTGGGTAGGGGTCAAAGTTTGAGATTGCATTCAAGTGTCTAAAATCAATACAGAATCGAAGCGAACCATCCTTTTTTGGCACAAGAACAACCGGGCTACACCATTCACTGTTAGACACTTCAATAATGTTAAGCTCCAGCATCAGTTTAATTTCTTTTTGCAGCACTGGTACCAACCGTTCAGGTATCCTGTAACTCCTCTGCCTCACTGGAGCATCTTTTCTTAGTCTGATTTTATGCTGCACCAGTGATGTGAAGCCGGGGGTCTCCTGAAATAGAGTGGGATTGAGCAGGTGTTTGATTTCCTCCTGCTGCGAGGGAGAGAGGTGAGAGAGGTCAACAGCAGTTGGCTCTGTGGCAGAAGTAGGAAAGAAACAGTCAGTCACTTCCTCATCCTTCACAGCACGCACCAGAAGTTGCTGTGAAGGCTCTTGCCGAGTGAGGAATTCTTTCAAAAGATTTACATGGAAAACCTGGTGCTTTTTCCGCCTTTCAGGCATGTACAGTTCATAGTTAACTTTGCTAATTTGTCTTGTGATGTCGTAAGGTCCGTGCCATTTAGCTAGCAACTTGTTCTCACTAGTGGGTAATAGCAACAGTACCTTCTGACCAGTAGTGAAGACTCTGTCCTTTGCCTTACGATCGTACCAGGTCTTTTGTCGTTCCTGTGCTCCCTTTAAGTTCTCCTGAGCCAGGACTGCCATTGCCTCAAGTCTCTCTCTCATCTTCAGGACGTAGGCAACAATGTTGTCTCTTTCTGGCTCTGTACCCTCCCAATGGTCCTTTAGCAGGTCTAGTGGGCCCCTCACCTGACGTCCATATAACAGTTCAAAAGGTGAGAAGCCAGTTGATGCCTGCGGGACCTCCCTGTAGGCAAACAGGAGGTACGGTAGCCACTGGTCCCAATCTGCCCCTGTGGTAGAGACAAACTTCCGCAGCATGGTTTTCAGTGTTTGATTATACCTCTCCACCAATCCATCCGTTTGGGGGTGATAAGGAGTTGTCCTAATACCCTTGACCCCTAACAGCTGGTAGACTTGTTGGAGGAGTTTGGACAAAAAATTTGTACCACAATCTGTGAGAATTTCTTTGGCAACCCCAACCCTAGAGAAAAGCTGCAGTAAACAATTGGCCACTTGTTTGGCTTTGATACACCTGAGGGGAAAGGCCTCAGGATAACGTGTAGCATAGTCACACAACACCAAAATGTATTTGTTTCCTGCCGAGCTTCTCTCCAGGGGGCCCACAATGTCCATGCCAATTCTTTCAAATGGGGTGCCAATAATTGGTAATGGTTGCAGTTGGGCTTGTGTCACTCGTTTGCCTGAGGTTAACTGGCATGTTTTACAGGATGTACAAAACTTTGACAGCTCAGCATACATTCCTGGCCAAGCAAAACGGCTACCAATTCTTCTTAGAGTTTTCTGGAATGCCATGTGACCTGCCCAGGGAATGGAGTGTCCCAGTTCCATTACCCTCTCTCTGAACTGCTGTGGCAAGGCTAAGGCTTCAATCTTGTCCTTTCTCTGGTAAAGGAGACCATTTTTAATGATATAACCCACTTCATCCAGGTAGCTGACCTTCCCTATGCTGACCCCCTCCCGCTCTGTGACCTTTTCAAACCAGGGCTTTAGAGTGGGGTCTTCTTCCTGAAGGGCACCTATGTCTGAGGGAATACTGAACTCAACTGGACTGAGGGGTTTGGCAAGTTCATTTTCTTCTCTTTGTGAGCCAGCAAACTTATCCCTTCTCTTTTGGGACTTTGACTTTCTCGTCTTTCCAGGTTGCACCTCGAGCTCCTCATCACAGAAAGGCAGCTCTTCTAAGACTTCTCTAGCTGACTGGGCTCTGGTAAGAATATTACAATGATTAGCAGGACTGGATTCTGTCATTGGGCTTGGGTTGCACATACTCTCTGGCGATGAAACATTTGCACCCTGGCTACTGTCAGACTGAGCAATTAGATCAGGAAGGGTTGGAATGTCGTTCCCTAGAATAACCCCATAAGGCAGGTTTTTGGACAGGGCTACAGTGACCAGGTAAGTTTGTCCTCCAACTGTCAAAAACACCTCAGCTGTAGGGTACCAGTGCTCATCTCCATGTATGCAAATTAGAGGGGTCTTGTCTGGAGACTGACGTTCAACTGGAACCAAACTAGACAAAACTACTGTCTGAAAACAGCCCGAATCTAAAAGAGCTTCATGCCGGTGGCCATTAACAAGGACTGGTGTTAAACGCCCCTTCCGCTCCCCTGTCTGCACTACTGCTAGTCTAGGTACGGAACATAGCAAAGATGGCTTGGCTTTAAGTGCCGGACAGAAGTGCTGTGTATGACCCAGCTCATTACAATTATAACACCTTATTTCCTGTGCTAGTGTTTTGGAGAATGGCTTTTTAACTGGACGGGACTGTTGGTTGAATGGAGATGGCCTACCACTGATATTACCCTGACCCGGACCAAACCTCTTATCACCCCCAAAGGACTTACTTGGTTGGCCTTGGGGAGATTCTCGGCCAAAATGCATGGATCTGGTCCCTTTCCGAGCTGCTGTAAAGGCCTCAGCTAGACGAGCAGCTTCCTCAGCGGTGGTCGTATTGCGCTCCCGAATCCAAACCTCCAGCTCAGGATTAACCATCCGAAGGAACTGCTCCAGGATAAGTGTCTCTGCGATGGTTCGAATGTCTGACTTCTCCGGCTGTATCCATCTATAGAAAAGTTCCTTCAGCCGCACATACAGTTCTCGAGGTGTCTCATCTGGTTCAATCTTCAGAGATCTGAAACGGCGCCGGTAAGTCTCAGCCGTGATCTCATACTTTGCCAAGATGGCTTCTTTCACCTTGTGGTAGTCTTCGGTGTCTGCAAAGTCCATTAAAACATAGGCATTCCTGGCTTTGCCTGTGAGGAGAGGAACTAGACGGACGGCCCACTCCTCAGATGGCCAACGTGACACTCGGGCCATTCTCTCGAAGGTGATGAGGAAATGCTCAATGTCATCCTCTGCAGTCAGTGGCAACAGCTTTGGTTCCCGCTGAGGCCTATAAGTGTAATTGTCCTCATCATCTGTTGGTGCCGCCGTTGGCTCTTCAATGTCATTTTGATGCTCAGATCGCTCTGAATGCATCCTCAATACCTGCTGCTGGATCTTGCTTACTTCCTCCTGCATGGCCTCCCAGCGCTGCTCCTGTACCATGCGCTCTTTGTCCCCTTTTTTGTCCCGTGCGACCTGGGAGTCCATTAGCCATTTCACCATGCCTGCCAGTTTCTCCAAACTGTCTTTGGAGCCACTTGCCTGAGCTTCCTGGTGGTGAGTAGACTCCACTCTATTCTCGTCTTCCTCATTTCTTCTCCCCCGTGTTGGCATTTTCTTCGTCTCACAGCGGCGAGGACACACTTCCGACACCAAATGTAACGTAGGCTGGCCGTTAGCAGTAGGAGGTGTGACAGAAGACAGCAGCACGGGTGTGGTCCACAATTTTTTTATTTCTTTCTCCCATCAATTATTAAAGTGCCAGGTGCATTGTGCAAATGGAGGTCAGAGGAGCAGCATCATCTCCAGCAGCAGAACATGGTTTGATGGTTGCAGGCGCCTTTTATCCTGTTCCTCTAACTGGACTATACTACTATTAATTACTAGGGGTATTTAAAAACTAGCCTTAGCTCTTTAAAACTCAAACCTCCATAAAACCCAATAAACTCATAACCCAAATCAACATTATACATATTAAAATACATAAACCCTAAAACCAAACACCAAATGTACTTAAAACCCATAAACCATTTAAAAATGCCCAACATGTCTCCCCTACACCTCCCCCACCTTGGTCCTGCCCCGGAACCTTTTTAAGGGAGCTTGTTTCCCTGGGGATCTCTTTGACACCTGGACACAAGGACAAGGAGGTGGTAAGTTAAGACATTTTAAAACACTTTCACTAAAAACACTACAAATTGCAGAACACACCAACACTTCAAAACATTCTCAACAAACATTGCACTAATATTGCACATATCCAATGTATTAATTAGCTGTTAATTTTGTCCTCTTTCCCCTCCAGGACACGCAGCTTCAATTAAAATGCCTCTGTGCCCAGATCTAAAACTGGGTAAAATCAGACAAATTAAATAAACATTTTTAAATCCTTTTGTGCAATTCTTTTTTTTACAGTGCAAATAATGCTTAAAGTGCTGTGTGCTATTAAAGTGTATGTGCAATTTAAAGTGCATGTAGTGAAAGGTGCTATTAATCTAGTAACAAACTTGGCTGTTTGTTACAGCATAGGAAGCTCAGATTTAAAATAAGAGATGTGACGATGTTCGTGAGTAGTGATGGGACCATTGGTTCTTTAAAGTCGGGTATTTTAAGGTATGTATTAACTGCCAGCACAACACATTTAGGTCACCGTGTCATCTTTTTATTGTTTTTAAAATGCTGTCTTCACCAAAAATATTGTATTAACACATTGTTTTTTATAAGTTTCATGTTACACGTTTTATAAGTTTCTCTTTGTTTTTTGATGCTTGACACCCTGAGCCTCCTCTCCCTTTAAGTCACTCCCCCTTCAGAGAGCGATCACAATCAGTTTGCATCCTGGAACTATTACATATCACATCAGGTCTGTCAAGTTGCTGTGTACAGTTTTTATAATGTTTTTGTATATTTGTAGAGAATTGTCGTGTGGGAGCAGGGATGACATATAGGGTTGTGGGTGGAGCATTGCACAGAATCTTACAGCTAACTGTAATAAACTCACACATGCAGGGATGACATCTAAAACCTCTTCAGGCACGTTTTTCATGAGAGAACAATGTTATTACATGATATAAAGCAAAAAAATAATACCCCCTATTTAAAGTGAAAAATTAAACTCGCTCACTAAAAAGAGTTTGCACCTTAAGCATTCAGACTAATTATTCACTGTAATGAATTTTGCAGTGACAATAAGGCTAACAACAAATAGCATGCTAACATGTTCTTCCTGATTATTGGACAGTAAAACACTGATTTGTACTGCTTTATATGTACTGTGACAAGACAAAGTTTGCTCAAATGCATAGCAAATTTGTGTTGAAATATGTGAAAAATAAAATTATAATTATGTGTGTGTGTATGTATGTATGTGTATATATATATATATATATATATATATATATATATATATATATATATATATATATATATATATATCTTTGTTATTAGCATTGATGGTAAATGTTTGTAGCGTGTGATATTTGTCCTTCCTGTTTCTGTTTTAGATGATGTGGTTTGTGGTTTTACTTTAGGACGTGAGCATTACACACATGAATTGTGTGCTAAAGTCAACTGAATGTTTAGTGTGTAAAAGTGCATATGTTTAAAACTTTCATTAGTGTTTACAAAGAAAACTAAAATATACTATGCCACTCCCTCAAAATATTGAATTGGATTTATGGAGGCAGTAAGCCACAGAAATATTTGAAATTATTCACGTATGTTTGAGGGTATTGTCCTGCATTTGAGACTGCAGTGCTAAAAAAATCTGTTTTAAGTACGTCTCTTACTGCATTTCTTTGAAAAAGAAATGCAGTAATCATGTAATGCACGATTTATCCTAATCACTTGAACTACACCAAGGATTTGGCTCTGTATGTGTTATAGGGATATAGTAATAATTATACTGGTACCAACTGACTAAATTGTGTATCAATTACAGGATTAGGCCAATACATGAATATAATCAGAATTATAATATCTCAACTTTCTCAAGGTTTCTCTATCTTTTGAACAGAGAATACAGATACATTTTCTTGATCTGAAGTCAGAGCCCATAGACCACAGACCGTATCAGGACGTGGACTGAGGGAGTGTGACGTCACTCATAGCATTTGACTCCAGCCAAATGAAGCCAACTGAGGCTCGCAGTTATAGCTGCTAATTTAGAGCTCAGTTCCATGTTTGGAATTCTGAGTGCACAACCAAATATTCAATCAGGAGCAAGGTTGTTGAAGGTAGACTCCCCGTCCCACACTTACCCACACATCCCACATTTACAATCTATGGTAAAAACACTCAAATAGTTTGTGCAAACCTGAAACCCAGACAATGAGGATTGCATCCAGAAGGCAATTTCAGCTCCCACTGGACACTGCAGTTTTCTAATGCAGAAGACAACAGACTTCTATCTTTTATTAAGTTGTTTTATGTGAATATTACTATTTAAATGTGCAAATTATAAAGTGATGATCCACAGGTTAAAACTATAAAACAGACACAAGCACAATAGGCCTGCTAGGGCTACTATGTAAGTTTAAGGTAAAGGGTAAACTATTCTCCATGAGGATGTTGTTTTGCCTGAAATGTTTCAGAAAATGTCATAAATGGTATTAGTAGTCTTCATGCAATCAAACAATCCCATAATCACTATTGGCCTTTAAACACATTCTTGAGCACCTTTGGCATTTCATGTTTTAGAAGTTAAAACAAAAGCTAAGTACAGACAATAAACACCATTTATTGTTTCCAGCCACCTTGTCTGATAAATCATTATTCCTCTATGAAATCAAACCTAATGTGTTTGGAGAATAGATTGAAGTAAAAGTGGGACTAAACACCTAAACACTGTTATCAGTCTAACAGGTATTTTCACTTTAAACTCCACCCCTGCAGCCAGGTGTCAGAAACACCTGACTCTAATAAGGGCAGTCCTGTGAAATGTCACATAGTACTTCAAATCACTGGAGCCACTGGAGACAACCCACACATGATTTAAACCATAAAGCAGCAAATTTACCTAGTTTGTTCTAAAATGACCCAAAATAACTAGGAACAGGAGATAATACTATTAAAACACCATATACAGAGGGTAGTAGCAAAATAGGTTGATTCAGAGTTTAGTCTCACTTTAAGTGACCAAAAGAAAAGTCACGCAGTGAATCTTTCATGAAACCGGTGACTATCACATGACCATTAGAATATTCTCTAGACAAAAGCCATTGCAACACATATCCACTAAAACCACTGCAGTGCTGACAAAGTCACAATGGGATAGTTCAATAGTTCAGTAGTTTAAAATGAAACTGCTTCTCCTGACAACTAAATAATTAGTTTTTTAAGGGGGAAAAGAAACTTGCTAACCCTGTAGTTTAGTTTGTGTTGAGTCCTTGTTTAGACCTGTTTTAGAAAATACTTCTTAACTGTAAGACTTTAACTTTTAACTAAATTTTCATAAACTTGACCTATGCGTCTCTAAGTACAAAAAATGTTGAAGTTATAACATATCTTTTACTAAGAACAATTCTAATTCTAATTTATTCTTAATTTGAAAAGCATTAGACATGATGTCCAATTTATTTGGTGTTTTGGTTCCCAAGACGATTATTATGATCTAATCAAAAAGCAGAATGAGCCTCACATGAGTTTCCAGTTTCAATGCTGAAATCCAGTTGGTTTGAACCTAAAAGGACTCTCTCTGATCTGAATCCTCAATATCTAAACTCCAGCATCTGCAGCCAATGATGAATCAGTGCTAGTGCAGCCTCTGCAGCTCAGTGAGTGAATTCTGGAGGCTGATCTTTCACATGAGGCCTGTCCATAAACTGAGAATGAGAAATACTTGTATGTGTCTCTATCTGCAGGCCTAGGCCCAGGTTCAGCTGTGATTGTAGAACCATTTTTAAAACTGTAAGACTGCAGGCTGATATACAGCTCCTTTAATACCTCACTTTGACAGTATGTAATCCATTTCAACTTTTTGCACTGTTGTTCTGTCCATTTTGTATATAAAGTATATATTTATAACACCTTATTTTATGCATGATTTTTGATTGATCATATTTGATTTCTAATTTTGCACCATATCAAATTTGATTCTGATTGGATAATTGTATCCCAAAACAAAACATTTATAATATCAACAACTGGGCCTTAATGTGCTCATGATCCTGTTTAGGTGCTTGATTTCAACAAAAAAGTTGAGTGTGATTAACTGTTGGCTAATGCTAACTAGCTTGTAACAGTAATGTTATTTGAGTGGGACTTATTTAACAGCCCAAATCAGCTCACCTATTGCAGTTCCAATGAACTCAGTTCTTTCTAGTTGTTTTAAATTAAAGCTCATTAAAGTCTAACTTGAGTAACAGCTTCAGACAGCGCAGTGCCTACAGTTAGCATGACAATCCCAAGGAGTGTTGATGATATCAGCTGCAAAGTATCAACACGCACACACTTCACAATTTTAAAACTTTATTTAGGCTATCACACAAACAGTTGAAGGATGTTAAAAATAAGAGTCTAAAGTGGTTGTTACAAATGACAAATGTACAATGAGGATATCAAATGTATGAAATGTTAAAGCTATGACCTATTCTCCTGTACACACGTGAACTTGAATTATTTCTGAAAATATTTACATCTGTCAAAATATTGTACGCATTTTTAACATTACAACAAACTGATCAAAAATAGATTTGACTCACAATTATTTTTGTAACACATTTAATAAATAATCTAAATAAAGTACAGCAAGTGTTAATAGTATTAGCTAAGAACTGTGTAATGTTAGCAAAATGCAAGACACAAAAATTGCCCCAAAAATCTTTTTTTTTTTTTTTTCATTGTAAGTTAGTTTGTTGAAATACCTGAACTGGAAAATAAATAATATGCAAAAAGAATTAAAAACATCATACCTAAAACAAAACTTGGAACACGTTTTTTCAATAAACTTCATAAGAATAGTGGCAATTAAAAGAAATGATCAACATTCATTAGTATCAGATATACGTTTAAAGAGGGGGTATTTTACTTTTATGGGGTATTAGCTTATCTTGTATTGTTTTGTAAATGCTATATTTGCCAAAAACAAAGTATTAAGTCACTCCCCCTTCAGGGTTCTATCACAACACACTCAGCGTGCATCCTGCTAATGAAACTGCACATTGGTTTGTTACAGCAGAACTAAGTAACACAACCTCTGTTGGTTACAAAAGTGATTTTGGGGTGTTTGAAGGGTCCACTGGCTCCCCCAGCTGTCTCTGAGCGGAAAAAACAGATATGCAATTTGGTTGCCACCGACCCACGGTCAACTCTCAGAGTCTGTTTTAATTCACACACAAGTCAATCTGGGGAAGGTGCTCCAAAATGTGACCCTCCAGTGAGCGGTGGGGGAGTGGAGTGTTCATGATAGTGCATTCTCAGGGGGGAAAACACTACTGCTAAAGTTACTTAGCTTTGCTTTAAGTTGCTGTGTACAGTTTAGTATCATGCTTTGGTATATTTATGGAGAATTGTTGTGTGGGAGCATGGGTGATGCAGGCTTGTGGCTGAGTGTTGGACAGAATCTCACAGTTAAATGAGAGGAGGGTCCGAATAGGCCCTGGGAGAGATTGCTAGATTACTCAAACATGCATCTAAAACCTCGTCAGGCATGTATAACATGGCAGAAAGCTTAAAAAAAAGAAAGAAAAAGAAAAAAAAAACATAATTCATAATACCCCCTCTTTAATAGTGCATTCATTAAATCTACAACTAAAACAAAAATCACACCATTTGCCTGGTCCACTTAATATTTGTAAAATGAGATAAGAATGTTAAATTTTTGAAATTATAATAGAAATATGCCCCTTTTTTTTTTTTTTTTTTTTACATTGAATACCACTTAGAAATGTAGTTTGGCCAAATCTGTAATACTTTCCAAAAATGTGACAGACATGAAGAGCTAGCGTGAAGGGCTAGCTAAAATGCTAACATGATTTTGCTAAGTGGCAAAGAAGGAGGTACAGCAAGAACTGGTATTGTAAGGGAAAATATGAAACTTCAAGCAAAATCAAGCAAAAAAGAGAGTTATTTTAATCAAATTATGCTTTTGTGAGCTTATATCTGATAAAAAACGTTTTTCAGTCTTTAAGTGAAAATGAATGAAAAACAAAAGTCTTCCAGGTACAACTTTAGATATTGCTCTGCCAATTTGGGGCATTTATTTGTAGGGAAATTAATCTTGTGAATCTAAATTAATGTAATTGTGAATCTTAATTAATTTGTAAGATTTGTAGATCATATATATATATATATATATATATATATATATATATATATATATATATATATATATATATATATATATATATATATATATATATATATATATATATATATATATATATATATATATATATATATATAAATAAGATGAAGTATATTGCTCTGCCACTTTTGGAAAATTATTGAGAAATTTACTAAAGATTTCAGATACATTCAAGATACGATATTGCTCTGCCACTTCAGTGTATGTTTTGTAGGAAACTGTTAAGAGGAATTTTCAAAAGATTTCAAATGAATTTAAGAAATATTTCTCGACCATTTTATGGTCTATTGCTGTACTTTAGCCTTTGCACTACACCACCTTAGGCTACTGCTCCTGCAATCATCATGTTGTGTGAGGTCAGAGAATTGTAAATGTGCAAATTGTTCTGTAGTTATATGCATTTAGGACATCACGCAGTCAGAGAGTTCAGTGCTCCAATCAACTCTCTAAAGTGGTCTCAGCTTCAGAGATTACTATCAGGATAAAATACTTAAACCTGGCAGAATAAATGGCACACATTTTAAATGATTTAAATTCAGAATAATTATTAATATTTATATTTGAGTAGTTTTGACAAGTTTAGATTTACAGAATTAGTCAGTTTGATTTTTAAGTTGTATCCAAGCAAATTTGATACCAGCTGAGTAGAAATGTATTTTTAATTTAAAAATGAAAAAAGTAAATCAATCAAATGAATACAGTTAAAATGCAGATTTTTGTTGTAATAAGAAATTAATAGATCAAGTCTCTAATAGAAATGATTAGGTTCAATATTTGTGATTTACTTTTTGGATATTTCATGGCAAAGAACAATGTAATCAATAGAAAAATCTGGCCCCATCTGGGAGTAAGACATCATCACACTGTAAAATTTGAAAACCACCAATTGATACTGCAGTGCCACCATGCTGGGGGTGTTCCACATGTATCTCTATGGCAGAATGTTCAGCAGTTACCATGATGACACAATGCACACAAATTACAACGTCTATATAACATAAATATAAACTTGTCAAAACTACTTTGTTTGTATTTGTATGTTTTTTATCTAATTTTATCTTGTTCAGTGTCCTTGGGTGTTTTGAAAGATGCTTATAAATAAAATGCATTATTGTTATTATTACTTAAATAATTCTGATCTTTTTTTTACTGTGTTGAGTTCAAGTGTATTTTTCACTGACTGCAGTGCTGGACCTATAAAGTGCATTCTGGTTTGAAAAGGATTAAACATAAATCAAGGGTTTACAAATGCTAGTTCTTATATTTTACAACTACCTCCACAGTGATTAATTTTGTGTGGAAAAAGCTTTATGTGCAGCTTAACACAAGAGCAGTGTTAAACCAACGAAGGACAAAGAGCAGCAAAGCTCTGCACTGCAAAAAAGTCTACACGAGTTCAAACTGACTCAGAAAAAGTAACTTGAGTAGGCTGAACTAATTTGTTTTTGCTTCAAAATCATGAATTGTGAAAATTACGTTATCTTGAATGTTTCACAATATAGCATTAAACATGTCCGTCTTACATTGTTTAATTACAGATTTTTTTATTGTCCTTTAACATCTTGAAAAACATGCATTCTTACTGTGAGCGGGGACGCCTTTACTCAGACTGGACCTGTAACTTAGCCGGGTGATGCAGCTTGCTTGTTTCTATGGAGATGGATAAATTTAATGCCTTGCTGTGGAAAAATCCAGCCAAAGCAATAATATTTCCATGAGTAAAGAATACGGATATGCTATCCCTAGAAAATATATATATATTGAACACCATATTTCAAATTAAAAAAAGAGTATACTGGTAAATGCTCTTCAAATCTGGTAGTTTAACTGGTGTAGATGTTTTTGCAGTGCGTGCAGATTGTTTTTGAAGTGCGTGTGTGGTTGAACAGTAGTTATTGGTTGTTGTGGGGAACACTGAAGCTCTAGGGGGCTCCTCTGACAGCCGTGGTGTTGCCTCCACAGTCCACATACTGGTACATCTCTTGGGACACCTGTTCTGCGTGGCCAAAGTACGTGGTGGTCACTGTCACTCTGGCAGGAGGAAAGCAGAGGGAAGATGGATTATAAAACACAGTATCAAAACTTCAGAAGGGATGCAATTATATCCAAATGTCACGGCACAATATTATCATGACAAGCATCTCACAGTACAATATTTTGGAGGCTAAAAAGACAAGAGGCTAGAGTGAATCATTTAGGTCTGCAATAATTCATCGACTGATCTTGACTGGTGAACTAAAAAAGTAATCAAAGTGATGATGAGGTGAAAACTACTTTTTATAATGACTACGGAAACTGAAATTTTTTATAATTTTCAATATTTTGTAAAGATATTTTTTCATGTAGTTTGCTGTGAAGTGGAGCAAAGGATCATGGTCTACATAGTTCCCTCTTTTGTAAACTGCTGCTGCAACAAAACAATATTTTAAGCAAAGGAGTTTATAATTTGATACATTGTGCCAGCCCACGATATTACTGTGAGACTTTTGATGATACAATATCACAACATTTCGGCTACTGTTACATCCCTAGACATCAGTGTAGAGAGCTAAAGAGGCTTACTGCATCATGACGCCAATGTTGTGCACTTTGATGGTCTGGAGAGTGCAGTAGTCACTGGAAGAAGACAAGGATTTGGCTCAAGATACAAAAGTGAACAAGCAACGGAAATGAATACTTAGCAACTAATGACAATAAATGTATTATGTGAAAGTCTCATTTTACCAGTGTTTCCTCTGGCCCCAGACTCGTGGCGTGGCCATGTTGATATTTGAATGACGGGGGAAAGGATATGAATGGTATGAAATGTTGTTACTTACTACATGTAGCTCATCTCGTCAGCGATGATCGTGGGGACCATGTAATCAATCTGAAACAGAGCAGGAGTCAAGAGTACGACATACACGTGTTAGTAACAGTGACCTGCATATGTCTGATCACCATAGTAACAATGGCTTGTACATGTCTGATCACCATGGGAACAGCAGCCTGTACCTGCTTCATGTCCAGGGGGCTGATGGCTGTGATGTTGCTGATGCGACTCTTTCCGATGACCGTCTTTGCAAACTGCACCTGTGCCGTAATGTTGGCCACCTCCACAGAGTAGTAGTTATTATTGGTGATGTTTAGAGTGTTCTGAAGGAAGCAATAAAAAACATCCATATTTCATTGGCCACATATGCGTTAGTAATAAAAAAATAATAAAATCAATAAGTTCATAGATGTATTTTTATTGCAAATTAATTAATGGTTGTAGATTGTGTGAACCTATGAGAAAAATACAGTGAACAAACTCAAACAGGGAAACGTGCAGTAGACAACCAGGTGCAAGACAACTGACAACCACAAGAGGGCGCCCTGCAATAATGTTTCAAAAATTTTACAATAGCATGGTCTTATCTTGAAATAGATGCCAATTTAGCACATACAGAGGGAAACGGTTCCAGTATAAATTTAAATTATTAATAAAGAAAGAAAATATAGTGTAGTCTAAACATGCTAAAAAGGTACTAGAAGATATTTGCAGTACTATACTTTTTGGTACGGGCAACTTCACAATATTGTCTACATCTACAGAAAACAAAACAAAACAGCAACAACATATTTTTAGATATTTTCCTTAAAACCAAAACATTTATCGATTCTATTTTGTTTATTCACCAAGATTAACCCAACAGGTGGGGCTTCACAATTTTTGGAACAATAACTAATACTATTTCTTCAGACAAATTTTAGATTCACAAGATAAATTTTTCCAGTCAACATAAATCTCCTGGAGCTTAACATTTGAGAGAAAACTGAAATCTGAACTTCTAAACTGATACAAAATTTCAGAACATGTTTGTAAAGGTCTGATGTGCAGGGATAGAGACGCAGGGATATTTATTTCTCCAAAGAGGTCAATCTATTAAAGTAGACCTATATTTTCATGGCTTTTAACCATATTATAGTTGTTTCCCCTTCTCATTTTTTTATCTGCAGCTATCCATCGGAGGTGCCAACAACCTCACAGCTCTTGTGTTGTGGTGATGTTTACGGCAACATCAGCTTCCACTGGGCACATCAATTTTCCAATGCAGAAAGCAACGGATTTCCACACTGGGAAATTGCTGTTTCTTTTATCAAGTTGTTTTGGATGAATATTGTGTCCAAATTATAACACAATCATCCATGGGTGTCATAGATTATAACTATATAGCAGACACAAGCTCAATATGTCTACTTTAACTAAATAACTGCAGCATTGATCTGCCATTTTGCAACGTTAATTCAACTGATCCCACCAATGGAGAATCTTACACTAATGATTGTTTTTTCATGTACCTTACCGTAATGTTGAGATAGACGCTCCTCCTCTCCTGGTCGTAGTCTACATAGACCGACTTGACTCCTACGTAGGACACATCTATGGAGCGAGGGAAGAGGAAAAAGACTGCCAGGCTGGAGAGGAGCAGGCACACAGCCACTGAGGCGGTCACATACAACTTCCTGCAACAAACCACACGATGGACAAGTTAGACACACTACCAACTAATCATATTACTTATTGTTGAAATGAACCTTTCCTGAATAGCTTTAGAATGATCTTGAGTTGTATCAGAACAAATATAAGACACATAGACTAGTGTACACCCATGGACCACTATGGAACCTACTGGACGAGTGGAGTATTACATAGATATAAGGACAAATGTTAATATAAAAGAAAGTACTATTATTCGTCTGCTTCAAAAACTAAGTCAGTCCAGTGTTTTCGTTTAACTTGTTGATAATCTTATTTAATGTTGAAAATCACATTCTATGTCTAAATAAAGAGTGTTTTTCATTATCATCATAGTATCAGAATTAGTATTATTATCAAGTTTATTCATGAATATCGAGTTTCAAATGTTAGTGTCGTGACAATACTGATAGCAAGTTCTACGGTCTGACTAACAGAAATGGTCAGGTTCAACATTTATGAATTTTCCTTAGAGATATTTCTTATGAAAGTACAAAGTACTTAATATAAAATTTAGCACTTGTACCCCATCTGACAGTATGGCATCTTTATGTTTAAGAATATGAAAACCACCAATTACAGTTACATGAAAAATACATAATCAAATTGTTTTCAAACTCTACAGTGATAATTTTATTCTCTAAAAGGAGCCAGTTTTCCTTTATCATGACATTTAGCATTAGTAATGTATTTGAGCAAAAATTCTTTTCCCAGTACAGATATATTTTATAAGCAGTTCAGGTCAAAATAAGTCTGTTGTGTACCATCTGGAGCTAATTATAAAGCATTTTACTGTCCGAATTAGCATGCTAGTTGTCGTTACAGAGTCATGAAAAGTGCTCATAAACTCTTTGTGGTGAATAATTAGGATCCTCTGAATGAATAAGGTAAATGAGGAATAACTTTAGACAACTTCAATCCATTTAAAATTAACGTGTTCTGTTTTTCACATTTTTAAGACACTAAAAATCAGGTACAAAGCCTTTAAAATAATGCAAAAGAAATTACACAAAATGTTAAAGCGCGTCCTTTATTTTTGTCACAAAGTCTGTTATAACCACAGATTTATTGACCCACAATAAATAAATAAAAAATGCTTATCAACTATAGTAATTAAGCTAGTACCCAATACTGGCCAACTGTCTGACCACCAGGAATTAGTTACATGAAAAAGCAAAGATGTAAAAATACTGACATTTTGATTTTGTAGCATTTTATTATTTTATTGCATGGTAGAGCATTTCAATAAAAATAGAGGGAACTACATCCTTTGACAGGAAAATGCTTCCCAATTAGACGCAGACAGCACGCAGTGGACTTATTTTGACCTCAAGAGTTACTTATAAGGGCATGACAAATTCTCAAGAACAAATTCTCGCCTACATGGTCTTTAATAATAGTGATTTTGCCAGGGTCCTATATAAAAACATACATCCTATTTAAATTGACCTGATTTACATGTCACTGCATAATAGGTGAACATTGAGCCAGATGTTGTCTATGGCTGATTTAACAACTGCATTGGGGGGCGGAGCACATCAGGTTAATGGGGTTAGTCTTATGAGTCACTGGAAACAGGAATTTGTTAACAATTGTTCAAGATTATGGTAATAAACAATTTAGTCAATGAACCAATTTGAGATAAGACTTAATTGGCTGATCAAGTTTAAGGCACAATGTCAATTTTTTTAATGGAGGTATGCCATCTGCTTGTCTCCGTGAAAATATCATTGCTCTGCCTGTAATGTTCCACAGTGACATACAGCATTAAACTGATCTATCATGGTTCTCCTCTCCACAGATCTATTTGTATACAATTGTCCCTCATTAATACCGCGGTTCACCTTTAGGGGTCTCGCAGATTTTTTGTGTGCAATTTTACATGCTGTTTTTTTTTTACAACGTATGAACGTGCATTGTGTTCTGCGTCCTGATTGGCTAAGGGACTGCAGACCATCGTCATATCATGGAACTGATACCCACTAAAGATATCAGTCAAATCGATATCCTGGTTGGGCCTTTAATTGGATGTGATGAGTCTATTTACAGGCTGATTTTGGCCCAGAATCTCTCATAATGTTTATTTATACAAACCAGTTCAGTAGTTATTTGAAGGATAAAATCATTACCGTATTTTCCGCACTATAAGACGCACCTAAAAGCCTTTCATTTTCTCAAAAACCCACAGTGCGCCTTATAATCCGATGCGCCTTATATATGGATCAATATTGGTCAATTATGACACCCGTAGTCAGGAGGCGTCGCTGAAGTAATAGCGGTAATAACCCTTTAAGGACTGAGCACACTATGGGCCAGTACAGCTCACCTAGACCTAGACTTTTATTCTTTTTTAGCCATAAAAATCATGTTAAACAAAGTATCAGAATTTATTGCATTTTTTCCACACAACTACTTCTATTTTACACATCCATCCGTATTTTTTTTCTTTTACGCATCGAATAAATGAGTGAAAATCCCCGCAGCCCCCGTGCTCTCATTCGTCACCTTCAGGACAACAGAGGCAGATTACCGTAATGATGGTAAAATATTTAGATAGCCCCATGTCTCCGCTTTGAGACGCCGTTTGAATTTACATGAGAGCACCACTGGGCGCGGAGTTACGCTACTGGAAAGTCCGCAACCGCGAGTCTAAAGGCGACGATAGAATCCGTCGCTACAGGGATAACGGGGAGACGGGGAGACAGCACCGGGCGACATACGCCACAATCTGCCAATGGATTGCGGATGCCTGGGCTGATATATCAGTCTCAACTGTGGTCCGAGTTTCACGAAGGCAGGAATTGTCACTGAACTGTTAAGACAACAGCAGTGACACGGATAATGGCGATTTTGACGAGACGGAATCGGGCACTTTGAATGAGCTCGACCAACTGTTCAACTCAGACACTGAAGAGGAAGAACTCGAGGGATTCGTGAATGAGGAATGAACTGAAAAAGTGAGGCTTTACGTGTTTCTTTCACGTGTTTACAACTAAACAAGACTGGGAGATATTGTGAATATGGACATTAACGTTTGAACAACGTTGAGTTATTGTTATTGCGTTGCACTATTTCTAGAGTTACTATTTCTAGAGTTACTATATGTTTTGTGAGTGAACAAAGTTTTCAGAAAGTTTTTTTTTAAATTCTATTAATAAAGTTTGACTGACTGACTTATCTGTTTTGTTGACGTTCCCTTTAGCGCAGCTCCATCTCGTGGATGCGTAACACAACCCCAGCTACTACAGTAGTTTATATTCTATGCGCCCTATATATGAAATTTGTTTTAAAATAGGCCATTCATTGAAGGTGCACCTTATATTCTGATGCGCCTTATAGTGCAGAAAATACAGTAAATAAATGTAACAACTTCACTGTGTTTTAAGGAAACAAGTGCCAGTTTCAGCCCCTGCACTAGTATCAGTTATTATTGGGTACTGGTATCGATATCGGTATTGGAACTGGTAAAGCTGGATCTGTATATGTAGCTACCGGTAGATATTTAGCTTTTTTGCACATTCTGGTGATATAATGGTGACTATCTTTGTTGGCAATAATCAAAATTATATAAAATGTCCCAGACAATGATTATTGTTTACCCTTTTTGTCACAATAAACCATATTATTATT
Source organism: Periophthalmus magnuspinnatus (assembly GCF_009829125.3). Taxonomy (NCBI): domain Eukaryota; kingdom Metazoa; phylum Chordata; class Actinopteri; order Gobiiformes; family Gobiidae; genus Periophthalmus; species Periophthalmus magnuspinnatus. The sequence goes on from NC_047136.2 coordinate 17,762,907, forward strand.
TATTGTCCCATCCCTACTCAGAAAAGGCTGATGCTGATATATGCTAGCTTAAATGCTGTTCGATTGAAGCTTGGGAGGCGTGTGCTTCAGTTACTCACGTGCGCCTGGGCCTCAGCCTCTGGTCACTGTAAGGGATGAGAGCCACCAGCTGGTTCTCCTGACCTGGAACAACAACAAATGGCAGTTATTCGGATGACCACATCAGCACTGTGACAACTACTGTTTTTTTTTATAAATCAGAGAGTGAATCACAAAGACCGTATTACTTCACCCATTTATGAATGTATCATCTCACCTTTCTTTTGGGTAATTTTTTTGGCTATCTTATAAGATTTAAGCCTTAAAAGGTTGACTGAATAACTCCTATGATTCATTACAGATGCAAATGAAGTACTAAAGTGTTTCCTTCTGCTAATTATTTATTACAGCTTTTGTATTTATACATTTCCAAAGTTTTTGTAGTTTAAATCTGCCCTTGGGTTATTGTGTCAGTGGGACAAATTTGTTTAAATTGCTTATAGTCTATATTTAATTCAGCAATGTATGGTACTTCAAACTTTATTATCGTGACAGGCCTAATAGATTGTCCTGTTAAATAAATTAGACTAAATATAGTGTTGAGTGAAAGGTACGATGGTACAGACTGCCAGCCTGGTTTCAGGGAGTCTACCCCAATAGTTGTGCAATAGTTGGTTGTAGCTGTGGTTACTGAAGTCGACTAAAGAAATTCTTGGTTGACTAAAAAGCCAATCGATTAGTTGACTAAAAAGGGAACGTGGCTAAACCTCCCAAAACTATTACTATCTCTATGCATCTGACCCAAACTGCACCCACAACATCACACCACGGAAGAGTTCACGCAAAAAACACTATTTATGCAGAAAAAAGTACCACTTAATTTAACCTTCATTTTTAAGTACCAAAAATACTAAATCTTCAGCTAACTCATTAAATTATTAATAATCTAGTTGACTAATACAAGTTTTGTTCAAGTAAGACTCCATTGACCGATTAATAAAATAAACAACTAAAGAACTACAGCCCTAGCAGAGTTAATGACTAATGCTCCATTTTTAATACAACTGAACATCTGGAATGGTACCATGGTACCATGTATGTAATTATACTAATACTATACTATATAATGCATTATTTTCTATTAGTATTAGACCCTGGTTGACTAAAGCTTCTCCTCAGCGGTGCATGATGAGTAGGGCAGGGCAATTTACTGAATTTGAATAGAGATTCAGTCATGTCTAATCAAAAACTCTATGCTAGTTTTTATTTTTAATAGAGGTCTACAACCTCTGTCAGTAAAATCATGTGGTTTGGAGCAGAGTTCAATCTTTGGAGGATATTTGTGTTAAATGGCATCGATTAAAAGTCTGTATTGTTTGTGTTAATGATAAAAGAAAAATTAAGACCGCTCAACATAAGGATGAAAATGCATTTGTTTACATTTTTTGCCATATTGACAGCACAAATGACGACAAATTATTCAGTAACCAAGCATATGCGCACAAATCCACACAGTCGAGTGGTGTGTGTGTACCCTCCCTGTTACCTCGAGGTATCCGGCCCGTGCCCTGGCAGGTGGGGCAGGTCACACTATCCCTGCCAGTGAACTCCACGTAGGGGAACTGGGACACGTCCTCGGTCTTGGTCTCCTCCATGTGGCTGTCCCCAATGGAAGACGTGAGGTGGCTGTCCTGGCCGTCATCCTGCCCTGACAATTGGGTGAGGTGGGAGAAGGCCTTCCCCATGGTCACAGCTGCACACAACACAAACACTAGGACTGTGAGGTGGACTGTGACCCAGTTGTGTATACAGTCAAACATTAACATTCAGATAAAAATTAAATCAGACAGGACTATGTAAAAAAAAAAAAAAAAATACACGTTTACAGAAGTCATGTGCACATTGGGATGCCCTTGTTTTTCTAAGATTATTGTATTGCTCTTTGTATGTCATGTCTTTACAAATAAAGGTAAGGCCAATATATCGATTGGATGATACATTGGGCCGCAAAAGAAGACCTATAGTGCTTGCATGTTTTAATTTGGACATTTTAAATATTTATCTAAAATGACCTAATAAAAGAAACAAGTCTGCTGTCTTCTGTGTTAGAAAACTTAAGTCCCCAATGCAAGCTGATGTCGCCATAAACGTCACAGCAAAGAACCGTGAACTTGTCAGCACCTCCGATGGACAGCTGCATATCACGTTAGCAGGCCACAGATTTCTTTTTCCTTTTGTACTAAAATTAGAGAATGAGTGACATCTTGAAAAGCTCCAAATACAACTTTGGGTGAGTAAATGGTGCAGGGAAACAACTTTAACATGTTTAAAAGCTCTGAAAAGTCGATTATGCAGAATGGGTCTGCTTTCAATCTCCAGCAAAAGCCGATATTTTGTGTTGGTTGACCTGCTCCCTAAAGAATATACATAAAACTTTATTTGAACACTTTAGTGCAAGGTCACTGCACAAAACATCACTACACTGCTTTCCTTTGTTTGTAGTGAAGAAAGGGCTGTGGGTGAGTTTTTGTACATTTAAATTGTATAATTTTGGGAATACTTCATTTATTTTTATTTGAGCAATTTATTAAACAGTGTAACACATACAAAACATTTTTAAATAAAATTGTAAAAAAAAGTGGCACACCAATACTTAAAAGAAGTAGGTAAAAGGAAAGGCTTATTTGTGCCTACCCAATGTCACACGTAACATTAGCAGAAACAGCTATTTGATTGTTCCATCCAATACTATACAAAAAGAAAAGAATCACATCCATTATTCAAGTCTGGTTACAACTAATGAAACACAATTCAGAGGCAAAAATGCTATTCCATATCTGTATCTATATTTATATCTATATCCATATTCGATATCTTCTTTTGCAATGCATTTGTTGCTTCAGTGTGTCACTCATAACATGGTCAATACACACATAGGCGTGCATCAAAATAGGCCATATATGTCAGCCCATAAATATATATTGGAAGAGATTATCGGCCATCGGTTGCTCTGGATTATAAACAACAGGCATCAGCCATGGAAATACGATTTGTTTACCAAAACTACAGGTGTTGTTCTCTAATGAAAAACATACCTGGTGTTATGTTTTCTTTCATTCACACGTTTAACACAGAAACCTTGCATATTCAGAGGTCTTCTCTCAAACAGAAAACACTCCACCTTGTGATGTCATGTAGTAATACAGGTGGTCTTAAACTCCATACACCTTTACTAGAATCATTTGGATGATTTCCTTGGAAATGCCTTCCTCTACTGAACTAAAAGTAAAAGAAAGCTGTTAACTTGAAAACTACCCCTTTATGGCATCACAAGGTGGAGGAGAGCATTCTAACCTTTGGAGATGCAGACAGACAGACAATAATAAAGGGTTACTCAAACAAAACACAACTCAGGCATATATTTGATGAGGCAGCAGCATTATAACATGTCTTAAAGCTCACAAGAGCCCATTTTGCGTAATATAGGACCTTTAAATAGAATTAAGTGGCATTACAGTTCAAGTGCTCACACAAGTTAACAGATGCATCTCCAAGCAGATCAACGCTGCAACACTTAAGTTAACTCGTATCAATTCAGACCTTAAACATTGTGGTAAAATGTTTATTTTCTGTTCGTGCCATGAGCTCAGTGACAGACGCATCAGCCCGATCATGCTCCACTGTGATGCCGCGACACAACTTTAGCCGGGCCTTAGCCGCTAGCACAAGACTGAAGGCTACCAATGCTATTTATAAGACGATTTAGACAAGATGGCAGCTTTATACTCTACAACATAGCGAAGACATAAGTGTGATTAAAAGATGCCGAGACCGAAGGATCAATTAAGCATCAAAAACCCGTTGTCCAATGTCAGGATTTGATCATTTGGAGGTTAGCTAAACAAGTCCATATGATGTAGCATGTGCAGCTAGCAAACACGTCAGACAAAGCTATTTCTACATCAAGAAGCACCGACCGTCGTAAAATTATGTATATAAAGTTTTGTACCTGGATGTGACCAGTTGTGATGCTGCTGTTGCTTCTTCTTCTTTTTTTTATTCGTGACGTAGAGACACGCGCCTGCTGTGACTGAAGCCGCCGCCAGAGGCGCCACAGCTCAGACAGTGTGTGGATCATGATTTAAAACTAGAAAATTACATTTAGACTTTTAGATTTATCAAGTTTTGTATAAAAGCTATGCTCTACAGTATGGTAAAAGGTAACTAGTAACTAGCACTTTGGGTAGTATTGTTCATGTGTCCATTTTACTTCTACTTAAATACAATTATGGCAGCAGTACTTTTACTTGAGTACATTTTCCAAAACTGTACAAACATCTATACTATACTCTATACTAAATAATAAAAATGGGGTGCTATCGGAGTGAAATAAAAAACAAAAAAACTTCGTTCCATCTCCATCAACAGTAGCTGCAGTGCTGTGTTCCTTATGCACAGCAGGTGGCGATGTTGACTGATTTTCTGCATCACTAAAGCGATTGATCACAATTGTTGGTTAAAAGGTAAAAAAAAAAAAAAATATATATATATATATATATATATATATATATATATATATGAGCCAAAAATAGCCCCTAAATAGCTCTTTATTTTAACATAAAAAGCTCATTATTATTTTTATTATTATTATTATTATTATTAGTAGTAGTAGTAGTAGTAGTTGTAGTAGTAGTAGTAGTAGTAGTAGTAGTAGTAGTAGTACTGTACTATTCTCTAATGTCTACATTTAAAAAAAGACTGGAATGTTATTTAACCTTTGGAAGAAGAAACTTTTTCCCCCTGTGGTTGTCCTGTGTAATCCTTTCTGATCCTAATAGATGGCTGTGAGAGTCCTAGCTTAGTCTTTCTTTAGTCCTGATTCAGGTCTGAAAGGTCAGTCCTCCTATTTAGACTAGTCCTCGTTTAGTCCTGGTTCTGTTCTGGTGCAGTCCTACTTCAAAGCACCTCACTAGTAACTAAACATGTGGGATTTCAATATCTCCGTAGTTTTCAAAGTAAACATGACTGACACGTGCGGTAAAATCTGCGCACTGCCTCTAATAGAGCGCTCATCCTCCTCATATTGAATCATGTATTTAGTGTCACTCTCGGTTTGCAGACTTCAGTGGGCCATTTCTTCGGGATCACTGACTCTTTTTGGATAGTTTAAATACTCAGACAGAGCATGGACTCGTCTCTGTCGCGCTCTCTGTGCAGCGGGGACCTCTTCCTCATGTTCTGTGCAAAGACACAGCGGACCTGCCCCCCTCTGTGTGTGTATATGCTGAGCAGAGATTAGACTGTACATGGCGAGCCATGAGGAAGGAGGCCGAGGAGTGTGAGAGCTACTGTCCAGTATGAAACATCCAGGATCCATAAGTACATGAAGGACAAGACCCCAACAGATGACGTGCTCAGCAGAGGTCTCACACAGTGGAATGCAGAGGAAGAGTTATTGGAGGAACCATCATGGGAGGACAAGCCCCTACGTGGGATGTACCTGAAATCAAGAAATCCTACGAATGGCTTGAGAGAGCTGCTCTGAGGGACAACACAGAGGCATCATCCTGGCTGCACAGGAGCAGGCCTTGAGCACCAGAGCGATAGAGGCCCAGATCTATCACCCCAGACAAGACCCAAGGTGTAGACTGTGCAAAGAGGCCCCTGAGACAGATCCCTGAGAACTGCAGGGTGGAAGATACTGGCAGGAAAAGCATACATGGAGCGGCATGGACATATATACTGTAGATGGATAACTAATAGCATTTTAATGGTCAACAGACAGGTATTTTATTCTACATGACCGATTTTGTGGTCTAAAAATCCCTGTATAATATATAATGTACCTTGCCAAACACACAGCTCCATCACTCCTCCTTTAAAACCAAATGATGAGCCTGACAGCAGCAGTTACAGTAAGTGAATTGCAACCAGAGCTTAAAGGAACCATTTCATGCACTTAATATTTGGAACGCAGCTGGCAGGCTCACTATGTCCATTTGTATATACAGTCTATGGGTGTGACACACGTAATCTCTCCTTCCCTTAGAAAAAATCACTTATGTACCAAAGGGAAAACTGGGATTGTTTGAGAGTGTTTGGGGGCCTTAACATCTAATTTATAATTTAACGCAAATGTATTTGAAGTACAAGGCATTAAACAATGCAGAAAATCTGGAATTTTCAAAGGATCAACATAAAAATGAGACAAACTAAGTCATTTCATATTTTATATAAAGCTTTTGTTACTTGTAGACTCACTCACAGTGGGAAGAGGAACCACAACTTCTACTAGAAATATAAAATAAAAATAGAGAGAGTAAAAGTATGCTGCTAGAAAAGTACTCTCAAAAATACAATTTCTTTAAAAAGACATGTAACACAAATGTACATGGAAATCTTGTCTCACTGGATACACCACATCTCACTGGTGGTAGATCTTTTGTTAAATTCTTTTGACATAAATCAACAAAAAGCTGGAACAAAATTCCTTGTATATTCCTTGACAGTTTGTAGTGTGGTAAAGGTCTTCTCTGTCAGTCAGCATTAAAGTCCCTGCCACTGTCCCCTGTCCACTTGTCCTCTGCATGTGTCCATCAGGAGACAGAGCCCAGTCTGTGTATTTCTGCTCTAAATTGTTTTTTTTTGCCTTTAACCTTATAATCCTGTTCCTTAAACACAGGGTATTATGCAACATTGACTTTTTGGAGCTTTGCAAAGACTAGGAATAAAGCCGTAGTAACCAAAGTAACAAAGGTTGTGTGATAGAAGTCCTATTGTGCTTGTGTCTGCTATATAGTTATAATCTATAACACCTGTGGATCATGTTGCAATTAGGACATTTTACAATGCAATATTCATCTAAAACAACTAAATAAAAGAAGAAAATCCTCTGACTTCCATGTGAGAAAAAACACCATCACAACAAAGAGCTGTGCAGCTGTCGGCACCTGGATAGATGCAGTTCCCAGATTTGTTTTCTTTTGTACCAAAAATGATTATGTGATGCTGCTCAATCCTATGCTTATTACTGATTAAGAAAATAAAATTGGAGAAGAAAGTAGAGAGCAGTATGCTGGTGACAGTGAAAATGGGGGTTGGTCGGCAATATGGCGTCTTGAAAATAAGCGATTAAAGATTGTTACACAACATACACAAATCACTCCAAATTCAACATTGAGAGCATAAATGAGAAGGGGAAACAACTATAACATAGTTAAAAGCTCTGAAATAGCAAATTTGAATAATAGGCCTCCTTTAAGGTCACTCCTCGCTGAACTCTTCACATGTGCTTGTCCACTTTGAGCTTCTTCATGCCAGAAAAATTACCCTGAAGTGGTCCAGGTCCAATCAGCTGCTGTGAGGAGCTTCTGATTGATGCTAAGGCTAAGTACCGCTAACGTCATCTCCATTCAGCACAGTGGGCCGTGCATACACCAATTTGTCCAGACACGCATCTTGTTTCTTATTTGTCATATATTGGACAAATTTGTTTAAAAGGCCTGAATAAAGCTAAACATTGGATATGTGCCATACTGGAACATTAGTTACATCAATAATATTTCAATAGAAACAAGCAGGATATGCAGATCCATCAGAAAGGTTAGTGCATATACTACAACTTTAAGTTAGAGGAACTGTATGCAAAGATTTTCACTTAAAATGTCATGATTATGACCGATCTTTGTACCTTGATATGAGGTAAACATGTTCAAATTAAATACATCTTTTACTAATAACAATTGTAATGCTGAATTATTCTTAATTACAAAAACACTGGGCTTGATGACCAAGTTATTTATGTTATAATTTGATGTTTGAGTCTGTCATTTGAGTTGCATGTTTCAGTGCCATTTGATTTAAACCTAAAAAGACTCTCTCTGATCTGAATGTTCACTCCCTAAACCTCAGCACCTGCAGCTCAGTCAGTGAATCCTGGAGGTTCTGAGCTTAGCTTCACATGAAGCATGCCTGTTCATATACTGAGAATGAGAAAATTTGTATGTGTCCTCAATCTGCAGGTTTAGCCACTGGCAACCCAAGTTCATTTTCGCGCAATTTTGGTCCCTCCATCTTACTGGTTACGACAGTTCAGTTGTGATCGCAGTACTTTAAAAAAATATACATATATAGTTAACAATTTTGTGTCACTATTAACCCCCAATTGTAAAAGATAAAATAAATTAGGGTTGTGACGGGTTTAAGTAAAAATCCAAAACAAATTGTGCTATGACTTCAAGCTCTCACCATTTTGGATTAAGGTTTAAGGCTCACCCACAGAGTACTGTGAGGAGACACGTCTGAAGTACAAGTAACAATAATCTGACAGCTAACCCAAATCTGTGCAGCACTCAGACCTGACTTCAGCTGGATTCATACATGTAACTGCTTTAAACAGTAGGTTAATGGGGCATTCTAATTTTCGCCATCTTTGCATTGATATGTTTTTACATAACTCAGTTTAACAATTATATATTATTTGTGATTTCACTTTCCTAATTGCTTTTTTCTTACTTTCTTGAATAAATCAACACGGAAAAACATGCATTCTAATTGTGCGTGTGCTCACCTCTCCACAGATTTGACCAATAACTTGGCTTGTCTCCATCGAGATAGCAAGTTTAATACAATACTGTGAAACATTTCACACGAAACAATATTATTTCCATGGAGACAAGCACGGTGGCAAACATTCAACAAGAGATGTTACATAGTGCACAATAAACTCAATCAAAAATGATTAAACTGTTCCACATGTCTTCACTAAATATTATGTTATTCAGATACCTTGAAAGAAACTGTATGTCGCCTGCACTTTTACAGTTTAAAAAAATCTACCACAATCACAATTGAACCTGGGTTACCAGTGTCTTCACCTGCAGATAGAAGACATAAGTTTATCTCACGTCAGTATATGGACAGGCCTCATCTGAAAGAACCTCCAGAATTCACTCACTGAGCTGCAGCGGCTGCACCAGCACTGATTCATGATTGTCCAAAATGTAAACCGATGTCTGATTGATAAAAAAAAATGGCCCATACAGTCAGTGAACATTCAGTGAACAGCTCTTTCTAATCACTCCTCACCATGATTCAAGTGTTTGACCAGTCAGACTAACAAGTGTCCAGGCCCAGTCGTGTCTTGATAGCACACTGACCATTCTTCATACCAATTGAGATTGAATGAACCCGAGAAACTGTGTAACAAACTAGGGCAATATGGTAAAAGTAAATATTTTTTATTTTTTTATCCATAGGGATTGATCCTGATCTTTGATTCAACTTTATTTTGTCTAAATAAAATTGCTTTCAATATTCATGTTCTGAAATTAAAGAGGGGATATTATACAAAATCTTTTTCTTTTTTTTTTTAACCATGATAAAATGTTTCGCCACCTGTGTGTCTTTGTCGGGCTTTAGGAGTAAAATGATGTGGGCAGTGGGTGGCTCCCTTTTGTAATGGTAGGTGGGGTCATGTGACCACAGATATGTGACCCAGTGCATACCCAAGACACAATTATCAAAAAGCGAAACATGATGTATCATGTACACAATATAAATGTTGTGAAAATGACAATATTATACTGTGAGGCACTGTAAATACAAATAACAAACTGTGGCTGAAACAGTGAACAAAGACACCATCATGACAGACTCAAATTCAGAACCGTGGAAGAGCCGTTTATCAAAAGAGTGCCAAGCCTGTCTCCTCACTGAGATCGGGAAAAGAGGGAGCACTAAGATGTGTATCCAGAGGGTCCCTTTGTAGTAACCTTTTAAGCCTATAACCTCCTCTGGGGCTCCATTCATTGAGCTCCATCACATTCACTCATTAATATTTGTATGGGCCATAGTTTTATAACGTTTGGCTATAGGGTAGTTCATGTTTTCAGTTCTGATTGCGTATGTGTGTTCAGCAAATCTTTCTCTGAGTTTTTAGCACATTTTTCTACTTTTATTGCCACTTCCCCTGCAACGTGCAGAAAAGTTGCGCATTGCACTTTTTCAGACTTTTCGGAAATGCCACCAGCTGTGCAGAAAAGTTTTAATCATTGAATCCAGTTTCACCAATTTTCCGCTAGGTTGCCATGCAAACTCAGGTTCTGTGGTTGTTGAAACTGTGCCGTCTTCTCTTTCCATGTTGTCTTCTGACACCATGTTATGTTCAGGACTAAGGAGGCTTGACGACTGATTATTTTAAGAACAGCTTTTAATCTAGTTCACTTACAATTTACATGCAGTACAACAACTCCCGCTCACCTTACGTACACGCATAACACATTAACTACAGGTGCCTGTGTGCACTAACTTCAATACATCACAGGAGCTCAGAAAACAAAGCACCCAGGGATGAATCACAAAAGAGCATGTTCCTCTCAGAATGTTCTGATGATGTTTTTAATTGTGTGGGCTTTGTTGTCATCCATGCATGTTTGAGTAATTTAGCGATCTCTCCCAGGCCCTATTCGAACCATCTTTGCAGGTAGCTGTAAGATTATGTCTATGCTCAGACCACAACCCTATCATCCATGCTCCCACGTGACAATTCTCCATAAATATATAAAAACATGATACAAAACTGTACACAGCAACTTGACAAACCTGATACAATGTGCAGTAGTTTCATTAGAGGGATGTACTCTAATTGTAATGTGATAGTGCTCTGAAGGACTGATTTTGCATGGGGGAGCAAAGCAACATCTGATTTATAATTTACAATTTATATAATTGGAAGGACAAAACATTTAATAAAAAAAACTGGTATTTTCAAATGATTGACGTAAAAATGAGAAAAACTAAGGTAACTAAGCTTGTAGAGTTAGAGTGGGAAGAATAACCAAAGCTATTACTACTATTACACTGTAAAATGTGTTACTTCAATAGTATAAATAAAAAGTACAATTTCTTTTAAAAACTTACATAAATATACTTGAATAAATGTAACTAAGTACTACCCACCCCACAACAAAACTGCAATCATTGGATAATTTGAATGCAGTATTTATTATTTAGGCCAGAAGCTTTTGATCAAACATGTCCCTAGGTCTGAATCAGGCAGATAAAATAATCAATAATTAATTAAAGCACCATAATGTATAGAAGAGGCTTTGTTATTATGCAAATGTGTCATATCTAAGAGTAACAGTGTTAGCCAGTACAGCTGTGAATTAAGATAAGTAAGTGGTTTTTAACTGTATGCTTAATCAAAACAAATATTATATAAAGAACACACATATGCAGTGTTTTAATTGTAAAGTGTTCATTAAAGTGATTTTCATTCACTCAACCATCTGGGAGCTAATGATAGTCGGTCACTTTGGATTTTAATCTGAGTGAAGTTGTAAAATCTGGTAAAATAACTGCACAGTGGCATACCAACCCCAAAGCCTCCATATTGAAAGGTGTACATATAACTTCCATGTGCTTCGATGTTTTTCAGCATCCTGTGATATTCTTTTCCTTGATTTCTAATAAGGACTGACCATGCGTGTTCCTGATGGGCTGATTGGTTGTACTTGGTATGAAAACTTTGAGAGCCACTGCACAAAGATCTTTAATAGCAAGTTTTGAGTATACCCTACGTATAGGTCCCAGCAGTATAATTTGCACATCCATGTATATTATAAAGCCCTTAAAAACATAAAACATCAAATCATCCCATTTAAATGACAAACAGCCATAACTCTCTGGCATTATCCTCCTTATCTGACCATCGCATTAGTGAAGAATTGAGTTACCATCTCACAAATCAGACCATAAATAATAGAACCATCTCCACCTTATCTAACCTTGCTATGGGTCCACAGGGACTTTCCCACAATCCTCTGCTACGGTGATGTCACGAACCCAGTGGAAGGGGAAATCATTACAGTCGGCCATTGTGTGTCAAAGGCCACACTTTTGCTAATGTAGATGTTAATGTGGTGAGCGTAAATCAAATTAACATGCTAGCTTCCCCTGGCACCGCTAACATCATTTTACATTGATTTACCAGGCGTTCAGTCATTAACACTATCTGCGCGCTTGGCTACATCTCAGCAGAATCAATTTTCAAGTGAGGGCAGTTTTTTGTGTGCTTGCGGCCTCGATAACCTGGGTGATTTGATGGGTCACGTGATCGCACAGAGGAAGAAGAGGAGCCGGAAATTCGGGATGAAGTGTTGACAATTGAGCGCGGGGGAATTTGTGACAAGTCGATTCTTTCAGGCTGAGGTTGTGGGTAATGTGTGGAGATTTGGAATGACCAGACAAGAAGAAGATGGTCCCAAACGTTTTATTTATTTATTTTTCACCTTAATTTTCATAAGGCCTACTGGTAACAAGTGTAATGCAGATTTATTCAGAGTTACAAAAACATTGGACATGGAGTTGTTTGTGCTGTAATGGTGTTGGTTTGGTTCTCAAGATGATTATGATGGTTGCCAGCTCTAATGCTGAAATCCAGTTGGTTTAAACCATAGACTATATAAAGAAGTGGACTAAAGGAGTGTGATGTGACCCATACTGTTAGGTTCCAGCCAAATGAAGCTCATCCAGGCTTTTCCATAGTTCCATATTTGGAACTTAGGTCAATACGGGCATTTTAAGACCAAAATGACGAGCCTGACAGCAGCATGTAGAGAGAGACGGGCAACAGTTTTCTAATGTAAGTGGAACTGGAGCCAGAGTCGATCGAGCTGGAAGTGCGCCCATGCTCACTTCCTATTTGAAACGCAGCGACTAGCAGGTTAGCTACATCCATTTATATATACAGTCTATGGTTTAAACATAAAATAACTCAACATTAATCAGTGCTAGTGCAGCCTCTGCCCAGTGAGTGACTTTTGAAGGGAACACATAAAATCATATCTCTAAAATATAAAAGATAATTTTTCTCACTTATTTCAATGTCCATTCGACTTAATTATACACAACTGACTAAAATGCTACATCAATCTATTGAATTGTCTCATTATTCAGTCCTTAGAGCTGTTCTTGTTCCATCATAATCAGTGGAGTGGTCAAAATCAGCTACGGTACATTTATCTTAACAGCCAGGATGACTGCAAGGAAGGTCAAACAAAGGTCTTTTATAGGTTGCAGTCACGTTCAACTATTTGCGTTCTACTATTTTTGCAGCTTTTGTGCAGTTATTTTGGCACTTAATTCTGCAGTTTCTGTTTGAAATTTCTGAAAGGATTTGTGTAGATAGTTCTTCAAATTGTGCAAATAATCCACCAGGTCAAATAACATATAAATGTGAACACACCATGACTATTATTGCCACATCTGAGAAAATATATAGTGAGTTTTGAAGACTGTCTGGTCTGGTATTATTACATGTGGAATTTGAAAAACAAAATAGAAAAAAAATGCTTTGCCCCAGTATAGATATATTTTATAAGTAGCTCTTGGGGTCAAAATAAGTCTGCTGTGCACTGTTTGCATCTTATTATAAAGTGTTCTATTGTCACAGACTCAGGAAGTGCTCAGCATACTAGCTGTTAGCATTACATTGACGACAAAACTGTGCTCTGAGAGTTGTGAAAAGCACTTATAAACTCATTGCGTTTATAAACGTATTGCTGTCAATGATTAGGATGCCTGGAATGCACAAAATGAGTGAGGAATAACTTTGAACCACTGCAAACCTTTTAAAATGATCTAGTTCTGATTCTCCTGTTTTTAAGACTGGAAACATTTGGTGCAGCAACCTGAATTGATTTTGTAGGTCATATATTGACAAGAGTACAGTTGTGTTCTTGTGTAATTTCTCTATCAACACAGAGTTAGACCAACCCCAGAGCAGTGATTACACAGGCCTAATGGGAGCACACTGCTGTACTTAACTTCTCTAATGGATCTTAAAGGCCACTTATCTTGAGTGGCACATCTATTCTAAAAGCCAACAAAACAATCTAGTGAATCGACTGAGAGTGAAAGAGTCAAACACGTACACCCAAAACAAATGTATCTTTTACTCAATTAATTTTTTTTTTTTAATGAAGAACAGAGAGTGGTTCATAGTATCTAAAAAAGTAGTAAAAACTGATAATGGAATTCAATAATGAAATCTGTTTAAATCAGACCTATTGTGCTTTTGTCTGCTATATAGTTATAATCTATAACACCTGTGGATCATTATGTTATAATTTCCTCATTTTAAATCACAATATTCATCTAAAACAACTAATAATGAATAAAAGAAACAAGTCCGCTGACTACCTCGCCAGGACACTGTGGTCCCCAATGTGAGTCGCCGTAAATATCATCACAACAAAGTGCCCTGCAGCTGTCAAAACCTCCGATGGATAGCTGCACATCACACGAGCAAGTAGCTGATTTTTTTTTTTTCATTTGTACCAAAATGACTATGCAACACTGCCGAATCCTACGCGTATCACCGTATAAAAACATAAAATTGGAGAACAAGGTAAGTACAAAGCAGTGGATGGTGCAAACAGGGGCAGATTGGAGCAATGACATCTTGAATACAGGACGCATGAGAGAGAGAAACAAGCTCTAACTTCAAGTTCAAACTGACAAATGCCCGAGGAGGAGTTTGTATAAGTCTTATGTGTTTAAAACCTGACAATTTGTGAGATTTTGTGCTTTTACCATTGAAATAACACATGGAGTTTTTGTTAGTTGTTAGTTCCACTGTGTAGAGGACGCTAAAGCACCCAAACCTTTAGCAGTGAGTAGGGCATGAAGTTTAACAACTGATTCAAATTTTAGGAAAATGTGTCTTTATATGCACAAATGGGAGCAAATGTTGTGAATTGGCAATTTCATCATTCTTGGCAAATTCTTCGGCTGTGCTGCACCATATGCAAGACCATAGATCATGTGCAAAAAAATGTAGTTAACTTTTGATTGGCCCACTACTTTAGACCATTTTCACAAAATCTGAGACCATTCCAACAAACGCCCAAAGAGGAGTTTGTAAAAGTGTCATGTTAAAAACCATTTGTGAGGTTTGTTGATTTTACCATTAATATAATTTCTGTCATCACTGTGGCGATGCTGTATAAAAGACGGCATAGATGTCCTTCACTTTTTGATCAAGATGCCAAAATGGAATTTTGTGCAAACATTTTCTTTTTTTTGTCCCATATTACATTTATTTTCAGGGGGGCCAAATTGTGCCAAATTGATTATTGTTCCACACCAACATGCCGTAATTGTTTTTAGATGTCATCCGTGCATGTTTCAGTAATTTAGTGAACCCTCCTTATGGTTAGCAGTAAGATTCTGTCCAATTCTCCGTCCATAAGCCCACATGACCCACACTCTGCATTTGGTTATTATCCCATAAATTTACAAAAGCAGGATACAAAACAATACACAACAACTTGATAAACCTGATACGATGTGCAGTAGTTTCATTAGTGGGATGTACAGCAATTGTGCTGTGACAGCACTGTGAAGTGGGAGTGAATTAGCACAGAGAGCAAAGGGAGAGGAGACTCAGAGCATTTTCAAAGCAATAGAAGTAACACGGTGATCTAAATATATTCAAAAATTTAAGAGTAAAATACACCAACATCTAAGAAACATGGGGGGAAGTCCATATTTCTCTCTCTCTCTCTCTCTCTCTCCTCTCCTCTCTCCTCTCTCTCTCTCTCTCTCTCTCTCTCTCTCTCTCTCTCTCTCTCTCTCTCTCTCTCTCTATATATATATATATATATATATATATATAATATATATATATATATATATATATATATATATATATATATATAATATATCCATCCATTTTTCTCCCCCAAGGCGTCCCAGGCCAGCCGAGAGACATAGTCCCTCCAGGTGTCCTGGGTCTTCCCCGGGGCCTCCTCCCGGTGGGACATTGCCCAGAACAGGCGTCCAGGATGCATCCTAGAGCAGATGCCCGAGCCACCTCAGCTGGTTCCTCTCAACGTGTAGGAGCAGCGGCTCTACTCCGAGCTCCTCCCGTGTGACCGAGATCCTCACCCTATCCCTAAGGGTGCGCCTGGCCACTCTGCGAGGAAACCCATTTCAAGCCGCTTGTATCTGCGACCTTGTCCTTTCGGTCATTACCCAGAGCTCATGACCATAGGTGAGGGTAGGAACGTAGATTGACCGGTAAATCGAGAGCTTTGCCTTTGGGCTCAGCTCCTTCTTCACCACAACAGACCGATACAGCGACCGCATCACTGCAGACGCTGCCACCGATCCGCCTGTCAATCTCCCGCTCCATCCTTCCCTCACTCGTGAACAAGACCCCGAGATACTTGAACTCCTCCACTTGGGGCAGAGACTCACCACCCACCCGGAGAGAGCAAACCACATTTTTCCGGTCGAGAACCATGGCCTCGGATTTGGAGGAGCTGATTCTCATCCGCAAAACAGCAGAGATGAAATCCTGTGGTTCCCAAACCAGGCCCCTCCGGCCCATGGCTGCGCCTAGAAATTCTGTCCATAAATATAATGAACAGAACCGGTGACAAAGGGCAGCCCTGGCGGAGTCCAACATGCACCGGGAAACAGGTCTGACTTACTGCCGGCAATGCGAACACAGCTCCTGCTCCGGTCATACAGGGACCGGACAGTCCTTAGCAAAGAGCCCCGGACCCCATACTCCCAGAGCACCCCCCAAAGGACACCACGAGGGACACGGTCGAAAGCCTTCTCCAGATCCACAAAACACATGTGGACTGGTTGGGCATACTCCCATGAACCCTCGAGGACCCGATGGAGAGTATAGAGCTGGTCCAGTGTTCCACGACTGGGACGAAAACCACACTGCTCCTCCTGAATCCGAGGTTCGACTATCGGTCGGATTCTCCTCTCCAGTACCCTGGAATAGACCTTACCGGGAAGGCTGAGGAGTGTGATTCCCCTGTAATTGGAACAAACCCTCCGGTCCCCCTTCTTATACAGAGGGACCACCACCCCGGTCTGCCATTCCACAGGCACTGTCCCCAACCGCCACGCGATGTTGCAGAGACGTGTCAGCCAAGACAGCCCCACAACATCCAGAGACTTGAGGTACTCAGGACGGATCTCATCCACACCCCGGAGCCTTGCCAACCGAGGAGCTTGCCAACCACCTCAGTGACTTCAGCCAGGGTGATGGACGAGTCCGCCTCCGGGTCCCCAGTTTCTGCTTCCTCCTCGGAAGACGTGACAGTGGGATTGAGGAGATCCTCAAAGTATTCCTTCCACCGCCCGACAACATCCCCAGTCGAGGTCAGCAGCTCTCCACCCGCACTGTAAACAGTGTTGGTGAAGCACTGCTTCCCCCTCCTGAGGCATCGGATGGTTTGCCAAAATTTCTTTGAGGCCGTCCGATAGTCATCCTCCATGGCCTCTCCGAACTCCTCCCAACCCCGAGTTTTTGCCTCTGTGACTGCACAAGCCGCGGCACGCTTGGCCCGCCAGTACTCATCAGCTGCCTCAGGAGTCCCACGAGCCAACAAGGCTCGATAGGACTCCTTCTTCCGCTTGACAGCATCCCTTACTTCCGGTGTCCACCACCGGGTTCGGGGATTGCCGCCGCGACAAGCACCACAGACCTTACGACCACAACTACGAGCAGCCGCATCGACAATAGAGGTGGAGAACATGGCCCACTCAGAGTCCATGTCCCCAGCCTCCCCCGGGATCAAGGAGAAGCTCTCCCGGAGGAGGGAGTTGAAGACCCCTCTGACAGAGGGCTCCGCCAGACGTTCCCAGCAGACCCTCACGATGCGCTTGGGCCTGCCAGGTCTGTCCGGCTTCCTCCTCCGCCAGCGGATCCAACTCACCACCAGGTGGTGATCAGTTGACAGCTCAGCCCCTCTCTTCACCCGAGTCAGATGACACGACAACAAAGCCGATCATCGACCTCTGACCTAGAGTGTCCTGGTGCCACGTGCACCAATGGACACCCTTGTGCTCGAACATGGTGTTTGTTATGGACAAACTGTGACTAGCACAGAAGTCCAATAACAAAACACCCCTCGGGTTCAGATCGGGGAGGCCGTTCTTCCCAATCACGCCCCTCCACGTGTCACTGTCATTACCCACATGGGCATTGAAGTCCCCCAGGAGAACAATGGAGTCCCCAGTTGGTGCACTATCTAGTACCCCTCCCAGGGACTCCAAGAAGGCCGGGTACTCCGCACTGCTGTTTGGCCCATAGGCCGACACAACAGTGAGAGACCTGTCCCCGACCCGGAGGCGCAGGGACGCGACCCTCTCGTTCACCGGGGTGAACTCCAACACATGGCGGCTGAGCTGTGGGGCAATGAGCAAGCATATATATATATATATATAATGTTTGCTTGACTGAATACTTTTTTTTTTTTTTACCACACATGCAAACAAAACAAAAAGTATCATGACTAAAACTATATACTGCACATGACCTACTTTACAAATTCCACAACAATAATTCCCCTTTCCATTTTTCCTCAAGGTTAATGATCTTACCTTGAAGCATATCATTTAAATGCAATTATACATTCTTAAATATAGGTCACACTCAAGGTAACTGGGATTTTCCTATACTTCTTATCTCATGCAGTTCTCCTCGTAGCCTGTAGGGGGTGCTGATCAGGCTCTTAAGGGGACTTGGTGGTGACCCTGTTCTGGACTGTACTCAGCTTCACTGGTCTGACCCATATCCACAAATACTACAGTCTTCACTAAAGTACTGAATAAAACATGGATGTATAGTACACGTGGACAGGCTCACGTGTACTACTACTACTTCTACTACAGAACACTGTGGTGTATGAAAGAACAATATAGACTACTACTGAATACTACAGGCTGCTACAGAAGACTACAGAGCACTACAAAATACTACAGACTATTACAGAATACTACAGACTACTACAGAAAACTACAGAATACTACAGACTACTACAAACTACTCCAGAATACAACAGAACATCCATCCATCCAACCATCCATTTTCTTCCGCTTATCCGGGGCCGGGTTGCGGGGGCAGCAGTCTAAGCAGGGACTCCCAGACTTCCCTCACCCCGGACACGTCCTTCAGCTCCTCCGGTGGGACCCCAAGGCGTTCCCAGGCCACCCAAGAGACATAATCCCTCCAGCATGACCTGGGTCTTCCCAGGTCATGCTGGAGGGACTTCCCAGGCTGCCTCCCAGGCTTCACTGGGAGGCTCCCAGACTTCCCAGGCAGACTTCCCAGGCTGCCAGACTTCCCAGGCTGCCTCCTGGACGCCTCCCTAGGGAGGCGTCCAGGAGGCAACAGAACATTACACACTATTCTCCAGACAACTCCAGAATACTCCATATTACTATAGACTACTACAGAATATACTACACACTATTAGAGATTACTACATACTTCTACACCAACTATTCTACTATAGAGTACAGGGGTGGAAAATAACTAATACACATGTTACTGTA
The DNA here is from genome assembly GCF_009829125.3 of Periophthalmus magnuspinnatus. Lineage (NCBI taxonomy): Eukaryota > Metazoa > Chordata > Actinopteri > Gobiiformes > Gobiidae > Periophthalmus > Periophthalmus magnuspinnatus. The sequence continues at coordinate 17,782,296 of NC_047136.2, forward strand.
ACTGAGCATAATTTGGAGTAATTGTACTTCTTTTAGTAGATTTTAAATATTTATTAATTTTTCATACTATAAGTTGCACTTTTTTCATAGTTTGTCTGGGGGTGCCACTTATACTCAGATGCAACTTATATGTGAAATTACTAAAATATATAATTTCACATCTTCATTATTGTCACACTGACAATAATGTGTGTACCAAACTTGTGCACCAGTATGACAGCCACACGGATGTGGCACTTCATCTACTTGACGGAGTTCAAAAGTGACACTGAGGATGAAGAATTCAGTGGACTTAGTGATTTTGGAGTGAGATCCAGAGTAAACTTGTTGGCATGTTTTTTATGCTTTAGTTCTCTGTGTTTTTAAAATCTATTCAATATCATTTTCAGCATAATTTTAGCACTAACTAGTTAGCTAGTCATCAGGTTTGTGAAGTTGTAGTGTGTCATTTTGTAATGTAATTTTAATTGGAAATGTCCGTGCTGGAGCATGGGGGATGTAGACTTCTGGGCTGAGTCTTGGACAGGATTGTACTGCTGACCTTAACAAGGGTTTGAACAGTGCTCTGGAGAGACCGCAAGATTACTCAAACATGCATGGATAACATCTAAAGCCTCTACAGGCATGTTTTTCATTAGAGGACACTTTAATCAAAAATCTTGTAACATGACAGAAAGCTTCAAAAAGTCAATTTTAAACCTCCTTGATTAATAATCACGTTCAACCACAAATTATCTGCAGTTATGAACTTTACATTTCCATACACAGAGGCTACATCATTTAGCACCAGTTTGCATCAGTTTGGGCTTTGAGGCACTTGTAACCCCGCTGTGCTAACTCTAATGGCCATTTCCCAGCATCCTCTCTGAGATGGAAAAGTAATGCCTCTCCAAAGCCTACAATCTGCCTCTGCTTTACCACTGCAGAAACACAGTCCTCCCTGTGAGTGTAAAATACTCCAAATCTCACACTTTTCATACTTGGTATTCAGAGGACAAGCAGTGAGGAGTCCACAATCCATAGAATCTACATTGTAATGCCTTAGAAGATGAAGTGTCCCACATGTTTGCACATGAGGTCAGGATTTGTGTATGCTCAATTTTAGGTCATATAATTTTCCAATGTTTATTTGCAGCATTGGAGCACCTCAGGGCAGTATTATCACCCCTCCTCTTCACCTAACCTTGTGGAGCAAGAAGGATTCTCGTGATTTTTATGGATTATGGATAACTATGTTCCTGGCACGCTCCCAATGGTGCGATAGGGCCCGGCCACTGGTGGGCCAGAGAATGGACCAATCACAGAAGAGTATTGTAGTTTGAGCAGAAGCCAAAGCTAACCAATCTAACCAAAACAAACATGGCGACACCAACAGACATACTGTAGGTTATTGTAGAGAAAATTCTGACTATTTTGTTTGTGAAAAATGTGGAGAGTACATTACTTTTTTTCAGCAGGTTCTTTTTTACCCTCTATACTGCTGATTTCCAACTCAGAACCACGTTCTCAGCTGACACTGCTTTGTGGCATGTATACAGGTTGGTGAAGGGGGGGTTACATGGACCTGGTGAAGGAATTTGAGGGCTGGTGTCAGTGATACAAGCTCTAGCTGTACTGTAGCTGTTACTTTAGTCCCAGTTTCAATATGCTGATAGATCTTTTTTATTCTGTTCTGTTCTGTTTGTTTGTTGACAAGAGACATAACATAATACAATGCAAAATGCAACATTGTAAAAAAAAAAATATACACACATGAAGAAAAAAAATATGTCAGTCTGCCTGTCTATTCACACTGCATGGCCCCCTCTTCTGTCTGTGTACGCTCCTCCCATGGCTCCTTCATACTTGTTTGATCTTTGGCAGTGGGCAGAGTGAGACCTGATGGAAGAGCTGCTTAGATTTTGACATTTAGAAGCTCAAAACCCCCTGCATACAAGTAGTTAATCAAATTGCATATACACCAAATGCTTGCCAAAGACAGCTGGCCTTCTTTCAGATTAGAAAATTACAAAATCAAGAATTAAAATGGGATTAAACACATAAACTTCAGCCACAACCACGTTTCAAATAGAGCTGCGAACCCGGCAGTACCTGAGGAAAAAGCGTGTATGGGAGGGTTCTGGGGGTATAATCAACAATGTGATTGGTCTAACAGGTATCCAAAAACTCCACCCCTTCAAACAGGTGTTTGTAATCAGAAACACCTGTCTGTAATCAGAGCAATCCTGTGTAATGTTACCAAATACCCTATATTGATTTTGCCTCTGGAGCTAAATGAAAACACAACTCCAGGTGTGTTTTTGATGATGAAACACTATTTTGGACACTATAATACTGGTGTATCAGGAATTTGCAGGCCTCAGATATCCATTGGCCTACTAGAAAAACAATAAATAACCTCATTATTATCATGATAACATACTTTGCAGTTGATGTCATCAACATTACTTGGGGGTGTGATGCTAACTGTAGGCACTGCTCTATCTGAAGTTCTGTTGCTAAAGGTAGATTTTAATCTGAGCCTCGTTTTAACACAATCTGACCATAAACAACTGATTTAGCTGGAACTCCAACAGCTGAGCTGATTTGTGCTGTTAAACAAGTCTCTCGCAAATAATATTACAGCCACAAGCTAGCTACAATTAGCCAACAGGAACACCTAAACAGGACCATGAATACTCATACTGATCACAGGCTCCTGAACATGTGTTGCTTAAATCTGTTTTTAATTTTTTCTTGAGTTTTCAGACCAATTGGCATAGTGGGGAAAAAAAAGAGTTACCATGGCACCAGCATGGTGAACTGGCAAGGAAAACAACCTGCCTCTGTTGCCATGGTAACAGGGAGTTGACCAACCAGTAGCGCCAGTTGGCAAACTGGAACACGCGGCTGCTGCAGCTGTTGCCATGGAACCCAGCCTCGGGTGTTCTGTTGTTATGGTAGCTCAGTGTTGATGTTTTGAACTCTGCCATTCAATAACTTTTAATAAAGAAGAGTTATTATGTTATGAAAGTGCTCCTCAGTTACCAGATGTTAATAGTCAAGTGCTGGGTCAGTGGATTTGTTTATGGCAAAAAAACAAAAAAAATCAAAACAGTCAATGGGCGTATGACACTGTTAAACAGGCTGAGACAAATCATCATGAACAAGATGTCATTTCTATCAGGGATGATTAAATTTGAACCTTTTGAGCTGATACTGGTATCTGATATTTGGCTTACTGTTGTGAAACAATATTTACCATCAAAATCCATCCATAACTAATTGCAGATACCAGTAACTGCAAAAGTCCTCCTATACCAGCTAATAGAGATATTGGAACCGATATATCGCCCATCCCTGTTTCTATAGCTTTTTTTTTTTTTCATTTTCCAGGCACACACATTTGTACTTTCTTGTACCCAATTTCTCCAATACAGTCCTCATATTTGGGCACACACTCCATTGAACAGAGAGGTGTGAACATATCAGACAGACTCGTGAAAAGCAGTGGGGTTGCCCCGGCTATGACCCTGTTTCACTCCAAAAATGGGCATGGAGAGCCATTTCCTCCTGATTCTGACCTGATTTGGGCGTTCCTGTGAGGTCCAGGGAGTATTGGAGCTCACATTATACTCTGCTCCTGACCTGGTTATTTTTAGATCCTTCACACAATGTTGTTTGGGATTAAATGTATGAGAGCCATGTTAGTTATGGTGAATTGCCTGTAAACATTCTGGTATTACTGGTACACTGTTAAAAAAATCAACTGTGAAATTATGTAAACAGACAAATGTGTGGATAATGAAGCTGGGGTATACTTTCAACCAAGATTAGTTGATATTAATATTTCCTCTGGTTATGGAGATAGTTACCTGGGATTTTCGATCTAGAATGTATCGCAACATCTCATCATACCAAGCATTTAGCGTTAAATCTGTTGAAACCCTATATACTCTAAACACACACAAATATAGGTGTGTGTGTGTGTATATATATATATATATATATATATATATATATATATATATATATATATATATATATATATAATATATATATATATATATATATATATATATATATATATATATATATATATATATATATATATTATATATAATATATATATATATATATATATATATATATATATACACCCCCCCCCCCCCCCCACACACACACACACACACCCACACACACACAGAGAGTGTTCTACTGAGTCAGATATATGGCTACAAAACTACAACACGTGACAATACAGTGCATCATATGGACAGAATGAACAGGAGTGACTTTAGTATTATTTGTTTTATTTGATTTTAAATTTTCTTATATCAGCAAGTTTATGTACATGACATAAAGTGACTACATGTCTCGTTTCTGACAGGTGTGATGGATATGGCATTATGTTGAGCTGATTGTATCAAACCTACAGCCCTTGACTTTCAATTTAAATGTCAAGACAGGCTGAATTTTGCTGAATACATTTAAAGATATATATGTATAGCTAGTTGTGATGGTAAATAAATGTAGATTGAGTTATCAACACATATGTTGTGAGTAAAAAGCATGCGTTGTATTTTTTGCTGTAACCTCTTACACAAGCACGTCCTCAAAACAGAAAGATCGACATACAAGGGTGTAAAAACACTGCTGTTTCATTTTTGTATCATGTAAGTTAATATAATTGTTCTAATGACCCAATAAAAATAAAATAAATTAGCAAGTGTGATACAGCAATAGTGACAGATTTGAACAACCACCTTTGGATCAGTGGACGAACACTCTACTGTTGCCCTTTATTACATCTTCTGAGAGGGAAAAAGTCCCACAAAATGTTGAAACTTGAATAGCCAAAATTTGCATGTATTTTTAGCACATTGCTTCCACTATTTTGTTTGTTGAAAATGTATGATCCACTGCACCGGTAAAAAATATGAATATTTTAATTATTTTTTTTTTTGTCTAAAGCATATATTTTATCAAAGATATGTTGCAGCACTGAAATCATGTCAATAGTGATACAAACTTTTAAACTTGGGAATCTATTGACTTGAATGACGAAGAACACATGAAGAATGACAAAGAACACACATGATTGTTATAGGAAAAGAGAGAGTGCATTTATAGAAAGCTTATAGCTTACAAGGTACTTTAGAAACAAAAGTTTTCTGCTCTAATATTCCTACCCCAGCATATTGGATGTGCAGTGCATATTAAAACCTATTTTACAACAACCACCAAAACTTTCCCGCTCACCTTAAATGCTCCCACTACCTCCATAGCAAACATTCAACTCCTGCTTTAACAAGGGATTACCTCTCCCCAGGGAACTGCGAATTTATTTGTATCTGTCAAGCGGAACCCCCATCCTAAAAAACATCCTGCCAACAACGCCAAAATTCTGCAATACACAACTTCCACAAGCACCAAGCTAAGCACGCCCAGGAGGGGGTGGTGCCGTGGTAACTGTACCCAGCCGCGCTTTGCCAATTCGGCTTCTCCACAGTGCGGAATCGTGGTTGCGCGGCATGTGATTGGTGTTAAGCCCTTATGTGGCAGGCGGAAAAAAAAAAAGACGACTTGTTTCTGGGAAGGAATGCGTTTGTGGATCGCTCATTGGTAGAGCTCCATTCCAAGGTCCTGGGGGTGCATGGGAGGGGGGGCAGGGGGAAGGGGGGAGCAGCCGGGGCAAAAGGGGGTGGGGGCAAAATATGAAAAACAAGCAGCCAGAGCGGTGCCATATTGAATCGCGTAGGTTTGACGTGGTTTGATATCATGTCAAGAGGGATTATTAGCCTTAGCCACTTAGCGGTCTGGGTTTGAAGTTCTGTCAGGAGGTTAGCAAGTCAGCGAACTGACTGTGTATGGTTTAATGTGGCACTCAAAGGGTTAATATTCCTGCATTCATACAACTATAATTTGATATATGATATATCATATATGTATATGTATGTATATATATTGGTTTCAGATGACATTTTGAGGACTTTTCAAAAGCTATATTGTTATTTAAGTTGTTAAGAATTGCTATGGCAACAGGAATCGCACCACCAACCTGTGGGTCAGTGGATCTGTCCAAGCTTTGCCAATGATGTTTATGTTGAAAGTAGAATCTGAACTGTCAACCTTGGATCAATGGACAAACACTCCATCAGCTAAGCTACCGTCATCCAATATTGCAAAGTTTTGAAAGAGAAAAAGTCCCAAAAATGTTGCAGATAACACAAAGATAAAAGCAAAATAGCCTACCGTAAATTTGCATTTTTTAAGTACATATTTTTGTCTTTTTTTTTTTTGGACAATCTTGCAGTTTTTCTTGTTGAAAAAATATTGTCCAAAACACTAGTAAAAAACATGAGTATGTTTATTTCATTTTTTGTTTAAGGCATGCATTTAATCAAAGACATGTTACAGTGCTAATATAATGTCAATAGTGAAAGTAATCATATTTTTAAACTTGGGAATCCATTCAAATGACTATACAGGGCTTAATGCATAACACTCCTCAATATGTTATGAATAATCTTGTATTCATAATGTGCAAGTGCCCTGAATATGAGAGACAGGCAGTAAACATCTGGCCTCATTTCAACTGTAACCAAAACGTAAACATGGAGCAGAGCATTACAGCATTTACAAAATAATAAGATATTTCAGATTTTAGGGCAAAGTGGATTTTTTGTTTGCACACAGCTAGAATAGATTGGTTTATTCATTTATTGTTTTATTTATTTTATTAATTTTTTGTTGTATTAAAGTGTTGATTTTATTTTACTATGTGCAGCACTGAAATGTGCTATAGAAATAAAGCTGATTGGACTGGAATTTATGACAACCAAATTATGTGTTCTATCGTGATCTGTATTCATCAGTGATATTCAAGGGGTGAATGTGGTTCAGTTATATAAAAATGTGCTATAAAAACAGTGTAAAATAGAGCCACAAAGTTACAATAAAATTACATAGTCTCCATAACATTTTTAGTTGAATAAATCTTGTTATATTAAAGGTGCTGTACCTGAGTTTTACTGTCTCAAATATATGGGTGGTAGTAGCTCAGTTGGTAAAGCGTTCGGCTGCTGATCTGAAGGTTGGCAGTTTGAATTATCCGCTACGATTGAGCAAACAGATCCACTGACCCACAGGTTAGTATATATGTGTGTGTATATGTATGTATATATATATATATATAATATATATATATATATATATATATATATATATATATATATATATATATATATATATATATATATATATATATATATATATATATACACATTATTCTGCACTGCAGTTTGCATTATTGTAGGTAAAAATATAAGATGCATACATTAGGATCTGTGCACATGGGTGAGGCGCGCTGTGGCATGTTCCTATGGAGACTTATGGCTCAAAAATGTTTATTGTTGATATCTGGCAGAATATAGTTCAGACAGCGTTAACTGTGCTTCCCAATGATAAACCCAAATGTTATCTTCTGATTGACTCCTAATCTGACAATCAACATTGGTTTTACAGATCACTGAGGCCCCTGATGGCATATTTGTACTCTCTCTCACCATTGTAGTATCAACCAGTTACTACGTATTACGCGTTACTGATGCGTTACTCCATCCATCCATCCATCCATACATCCATACATACAATATTACTTCACCCCCTCTCAATGTTGTACTTTCTTGTACTTTCATTAATGGTACAAGACATTTTATTTGGCCTTCATTCTCTATAAAGGACACTGTAGATCAAAGGGTAAAATCTCTATATGCACCAAAAGGCCTTTAGACAAACTCTTGTGTTGGAGCTGACAGAGGCAGGACATCAGAACACAGCAGGAAGAAGGAAGCAGAGAGAAGTATCATCGTCTTGTGCACATCAACCCGGGCAGTGAGAAGACACACAGGGCAGGTTGAAGTGCAGGAAGTGACATACCAAAACTCCAATGAAATGTTTAACCCACAATATACCCCTGTGCCTCCAGCAAAGAGACTGAAGACCAGCCATAATCATGTACAGTGTGTTTTCAGTTTGTAGTGTATGTTTGTTTACGTTTTGAAGTGTGTGTATTTGTTCACTGTTTGCAGTGCGTGGAGTTTGTAAATAAATATTTATTTTGACTCATACCACTTTTTTTTTACTATATTTTATGAACAAATATACATTTTATATTGTGTTTTGATATGATATATAAATTTACATCGATAATAGAGCAGCTAGATGTGCAGATACAGATTCCGCTCAGTGTGCTTTCAGTAGAGCCCTCATTGATGTCTGTGGGTTGAAACATTCAAAAATTAATGCAAAAGTTTTTTCCAAACATTCTCCAAATGACTCCATTTGGATAGGTTTGGAGAGGTTTGGATAAATTTGAAAAAGTGTCTCCATAAAATGCCTGGATTTACTAATAATAAAATGATATTGTCCTCAAATTTGAAATGTGAGTGGTCAACAATATTTTCAGTTGAGATACAGTATATTTTTGTCCCCAGCTACCTACTGCAGCTTTCTACACCTTAATTTTAACGAAAAAAATGTATGTGTGTTCCAAAGTGTATAAATGCTTACCAGACATGCTTACAGTGATTCTGACACCTGTGGGTAAAACTGTAGGGTGTTACATTTACAAACTTGTGTATGGTGATAATGGTGATCATTCTAATTTGGAGAGGTCATAACAAAGGCAATTTCACCAAAGTGACCCGGGGTTAACCCACCTTTCCCCCAGGGTCTGCGTACACTGGTATATGAATGTATATGAATGTGTATCTGTATGTGAATGGGTGATTGGTTTCTAGATGTTAAGAGCTCTGAGGGTCTAGAAGCTGGAAAAACAACAAAATTAGTTCATTTTAACAGTTTGCAGTGGCCCAAAGGTATTTCTCACTTACCTTACCACTTTATAACACCGGCCACTTTAATAAGTCATGTTTGCACTGTTGTTCTGATGCTGCTGTTGTATATATTTTCTACCTTTAAGTATTTTATTTTATTTTTAAGCATTTTTTTTTACTTCGTGCATGCCCTTATTTGTATTTGTATTTATTCAGTGTGTTTTTATGTTTTATGTTGCACTTTATCACCAAAATAAGTTCCTAGTTTGTGAACTGTGTTCACAAACAATAGCAATAAAAGGATTCTGATTCTGATTATGCAGTCTGAGCATCCTAATTATTCAACAAAGCTCATTTCACAAGTTTCAGAAGTCAGAGAATAGTTTTGTCATAATGCTAACAATAACTAGCATGCTAACAGCACACTTCCTGAGTCTCTGACAGAAAACCCAATTGAAGAGAATGATGTGTTTTTAACTGGATTCACTCACTACTGTTCAATCCCTCTGAACAATAACTACATTTACATTCCTAATAAAAATATGTGTCTCTGAATATGCATGAGAGAACAATATAAGATCTGCCCTGATTTCAACATAAACAAAACATTAGCATCATTACATCGGCGCAAGGAGAGTAAACAGGCTAGTGATGCTATGCTAATAAGTTAGCCTTGAAAGTACAGAAAAAAGCTGAAACAACAGTTACATCATGTGGCTCTTGTTTACGTTCTTAGCTCACTTTGGAATGCTAAATTTGCAGAAAATATATGCAGATTTTATTCAAATATGTTTTTATGCATAAATCTGAGGTTAAACTTTTTTTTTCCTGTTACCAAGAAATTTTTTTCAAACTTAAGAGCTGGTCCATGACTTTTACAACTACTTTTCACATTGTAAACATTGTGCAGTGATCCAAAGTTATTCCTAAATTTATGCATTTAGACCATCTTAATTACTCACCATGATATGTTTATAAGCACTTTTCACAACACCAGAGCGGAGTTTTGTCATCACAGTAATGCTAAGAATGACTAACATGCTAAAACACATATTACCTTCTTATTTTCCTTTAATCAGACAACTTATAAGTGACATGTATTTATCTTGTTGACATGTTCCGGCTGCGAGTTGCAAGCCATCTTCAAACCTGTCACTGGTGTTGGTGGAGACGTGTTGTATATCCTATAGACGTGGTGAGTCTGATGGACCTGACATGCTGCTCAGACTGACTACGTCTCCTGTCACCTGGTGGTCCTTGAAGAAGAGTGTCCCAGGTGTGTGAGAGGAGGAATGCCCCCATGTCACAGTTGATGGTGTCTGAGCCTCGCTTCCTGACTTCAGCTGCCTCCTTGATCCAGCCGTTAGCAGCAGAAACATGTCGAGGTAAATACATCTCACTTATAAGTTGTCTGACTAAAAAAAAAAGAAGCTAACTATTATAACTGAAGACAATATGAATGTTACAAAAGTAGCATGCTAACTGTACACTTACTCCCTCGGGGACAATGATTATAAGAATTGGGCAATAAACACGTTATAATTAGATACAAACAGCACACAGTGGACTTTTTTTTACCTCTAGATCTGTTTATACAATATATATGTACTGGGGCAAGACAAGAGCAAGACAGGCTCAAAAACATCGGAAAAATTCAGTACAGGGCCTTTAAATATTTATGGAATAATATTTGTTACATAAGTTTAATTTGACATACTGTGCTTACTAGTACTGTACTACAGTGCCCTATGTAGTGGAGAATAATGTGGACATTCAGACACAACCAAATTATTTTTTGGCAATAAAACATAGATATATGAAAACATTTATGACATATCACAAAATTTCATGAACAGTTAAATAGTACATCTTTAAATCTAACAAAACAAATGTGATCAATGGAAAGAAAAATAATGCATTCTTCTTCTTCTTGTCATTATTATTATTATTATTATTATTATTATTATTATTATTATTATTATTATTATTATATTATTATTATTATTATTATTATTATTATTATTATTATTATTTTGTGTCCTCTTCTCTAAAACAATCACACATCAGATTAGATAAAAGCATACTCCAATACATTTGATAAAGTATCACACTGTGGAAGAATCGAGGTGCAGCATTAACATTTTTATGAAATGAGCAAGATCTGCTCTATCTTGAATGTCTGTAGGTTTCATTTTGAATGACTAATCGTACTATTCAAAGGGAGTGTAAAAGAAAAAGTCAAATCTGTCAACTGGGCCAAACGTTGTACAATGTTGTGAAGATGTTTTACTGCTCATCCAGGCCACTTCTTCAGGTAAACCAGAAGTGTAAAATGATGATAACACTACATAATGTCTAGGTCATTTTTAATTGAATAAATCTTTGTATATTAAAGGTGCTTTGTATGATTTGGTTTTAAAAGGTGAAAAACTGAACTGGTTCATTTTAAATGGTTTGCAGTGGTCCGGAGTTATTCCTCACTTGCTTTATGCATTCTTATCCTAATTCACCATGATGAGTTTATAAGTGCTTTTCATAACACTCAGAGGCCAGAGCAAAATTTTGCTCCCGTGATAAAGCTAGCAACAACTAGCATACTAATATGCACTTCCAGATTATCAGAAAATAAAAGCTTTATAATTAGATCTTAGAGCTTTTATAGCTTTTATACAGATAAAAGTGTGTTTGAATTTTATAAAGTTTATCATACTGTGGAACATTCCATGCACAGGAATCACATTTCCATGAGACAAGCAAGTAACGGACCTTCGAACCCTCCACCAGAAAAGTTACAGGTATAATGTACAGTGTGTTTGGTTTAACAGGTATTCACACTTAAAACTCCACCCCCAAAATTTGGCAAAAAAAAAAAGGACTAGAAACAGTAGACAATGTTATTAAAATACCATATATACAGTTTAGTAGCTAAACATTGGATTTGGTGCTTAGTTCCACTTAAACTTAGTAAAGTTAAAATTCAAGGGACTATTCCTGTTTGTGTAGTCTTTCTCATATACAGGAGACAGTGTTAACAGTACAGTAGTCTGACAGAGCTCCTCTCAGGTCACACACTCCCTCTGCTTCTTAAATATTGATCACTCCTCCTCATTGTAACATAGGGCTGAACTGTCACTGACTTTCTCCAAACACAAACTTCACTGAGGCTCAAACTATTTATGAAGCTGCAGGAAAGATTCAACCAAGATTGGAGTTTTATGTACCTCCTGTCTTACAGACAAAATCATAGCCTTCTCTTGACCAATATTATATTAATACTTATATAAATTCACTCTCCTGTGCTTCCTGCACGTACATTGCCTGATCAGCCAGTCCCTTCTACAACAGACCATAAGGACCTCAAATCTCCATCCTAACTTGAGACGGTCCAATCGCAGCTGCTAATAGCATGTGTCTCTCAAATGCGGAAGACATCTCGTCTTAAAAATTCTCATAACATTTAAAACAAAATATATGTTTCTTAATCCTCTGTGTTGATTTACCTATTTTTTCCTCATAAGTCACTGAGTTTGTTTTGATACAAATGGAGCATGCATCTCTCTGATTGGTTAATCTGTCTGTCAGTCACACCCAAACAAGGAAAGCAGCCATGGCCAAATACCTCCAATGAGTAAGGCAAGTCCTAAGGAGTCAGTTCAAGGGCAAGAACAAGACCCAGGCAATAAACAGCTACCCTGCTAGTAATCAGATACCCAGCAGGAATCATAAGCCAAAGGAGGAGATACAGACGACAGATGTTAAGACCCAAAAGATCCTGACCATGCGAGAGTCTGAGAGCCACAGTCCAGGATGAAACATCCAAGAGCCATAAGTACATCAAGGACAAGGCCCCAACAGATGACGTGCTCAGCGAATGTCTCAGATAGTGGAGCACAGAGGTAGAGGTGCTGGAGGAACCATCATGGGAGGACAGGCCCCTGTATGGGATGTACCACCGGGACATAACTGAAGTGGCTGATATCAAGAAATCCTACCAATGGCTGGAGAGAGCTGGTCTGAGGGACAGCACAGAGGCATCATCCTGGCTGCACTGGAGCAGACCTTGAGCACCGCAGTGATAGAGGCCCAGATCTACCACACCAGACAACACCCAAGGTGTAGACTGTGCAAAGAGGCCCCTGAGACAATCCAGCACATAAATGCAGGGTGTAAGATAATGGCAGGGTGGCAATGATGTTGGTACATTTTCTCGTGGAGTGGCTGTTTATTTTCCCCGATGTATCTCTCGCTGCACTCTTCACTACACTGAATGGAGTAGACCAAATTGCTTTGTTTATGGCTCAGGGTTTTGTTCTTTGAGTGAACTAATGTCTGTCTTAAAATTCTGTCTTGAAATTTTCTGATTTCAAACCTGTGTTCTGATCTATGTTATATTGTTGTTTCTTCACACATGTTTAACATTGCTCAAAAGCACCTAGAAAACATTCTTACTGTGAGTGGGGTCGCCTCGTCACTGATCTGACCTGTAACTTGGCCTGGTGGCTCCTCCTGCTTGTCTCCATGAAGATAGATACATTTAATGCCATATTGTGAAACACTCCAGGTCCACGTCTGCAATATCTGCATGGAGACAGAAAAGTTACATATTGAACTATTAAGTCGTATATAACACAAAATGTATTCTTGGTGAGCTTTATAAGCCATGTTGTTATTTTATCAAAAATATACCTGGAGTAGTGTTTTGTTTCATTCAAACATGTTTGAGTAACACTTTATTATTAATTCATCTACAGCTTAAAATGCTCTGTTCCAACTTGTGATGTCATGCAGTGGTAGCTTTCCAGTCAACAACTACTTTTCATCTTTTTTCAGTAGAGAGTGGCAATTCCAGGGCTGAAATTATCCAAGTGATTCTATTGAAGAAGTATGGAGTTTAAAAACACAGTGGAGCACTTCCTACATTATCACACGACAGATGGAACAGAGTGTTTTTTGTCTGAGAGAAGAGCTCAGCCTAAATATGCAGGGTTTGTGTGTTAAACATGTGAAAATGAAACAAAACACATCTCCAGGTCTGTTTTTGATGAGTAAACATCATAACATGGCATAATATGGGCCTTTTGAATCCAATAAAACACAAATTTGATAAATGCATGAAAAAATAAATCTTATTATTATTCTTTGTCAAAACACCATACCATCTTGCGTCACTGCCCTCTTGACCAATCACACGTCAGAACTGCAGCCATATGCTGTCCTCATGTTTTTAGCTCTTGAAAATTACATTAATTTGAGTGGAAAGAATTGAATTATTGTCATGGAATGTGAATACAGCTGATGCCTCACACACACACACACACACATGCACGCACACAAACACACACCCATACACACATGGAGAGAGCGATTTGTTCAATTACACATCAGTCCATCAGGGCCACATGTTAGAGAAAGATAAGCATAATGAGGAAGGGAGCATGTCTTGTCTGGTTTAATGAAATTGGACTCACCCCGTTGGAAGAAATCACAGAATTGATGAAGTATTTGTGCTGACTAAATCCATTTCAGAAGGAGCCATGTGAATACATTGTCAAATATTGTTTTCAATTTGTTGTCTCTAAACCAGCTGGCAATTACACACTGCAGTTGAATGCCTCTCCAAGCTTAATCAAAGTAAACTGTAGCACTTGATAAAAACCACAACTAATTGGCCTAAATAAAGCATGAACAAATGGTTTATTAAGAATGATTGAGGCTAATTAAAGGCGCTGTCCCTGATTGTTTCCCCATTTATTTGAACAAAATTGATCTTGCCCCAGTACAGATGTATTGCATAAGCAAATCCTGACATAAAAAAGTCCACTGTGTGCATTTAATTATAAGCTGTTTTATTGTTTATTGTTGCAATTAACATGCAACTTGTTTTTAGCATTACAGTGATGGCTAAACTCCGCACTGAGCTCTGAGAGCTGTGAAAGGTGCTTCTAAACTCATAATAACTCGAATAAATAGGATATTCTGAATTCAAACAGTAAATGAGGAATACCTACAACTACAAACAGCGTCTCCCAACTCCCCTGGAATCAGATTCACACTGATGACTCTTGAATTTTGGTCTTGTGTCTCAAACAGTGATGTTCCTTTCAGCTGTATGCCACTTGCTTCGACTGAGCAAGTTTGGGCCTGCGAGTCGACACCAGGACTTCCAGAATGAGTTCACTTGGTCCTGTATCTCACAAAGTCTTTTGTAAGAGTTGAAGTCAAATGTTTTCATGTCTCCACTTTGAGAGGCTCGGCCAAGGGGGAGATGAACTGAACTCTGTCATCGTGACTCTGGACCTCTGCATCTAGAAGACATTTTCTGGGAGCTTTTTTGGTAATGTGTACTGTGGCGTCAGCAGCTCCATTGTAATGTTTAGAGTCAGCTACAGGAAGTCAGTAGTATTACCAGTGAGGGCTAAAATAAGATTCTTCCCACAGTTGCACTATTCAGATGGAACTTGGCGGTGCTCGGAGGGACAATCAGAGATAACCTAGAAGAGAATTCCTACATGACCAAGAGCAGAAGATCCTATAGTTCCTCTGAGGAAGTACAGACCCAGAACTGATTAACTTGCAGGTGACCAGAGGCAAGTGAGTGAGGACCTCTACTGGAAGACGCTACAGGTAGTCAAACTGACAATTAAAGAGGACCTACAATGCACGACAGGTGTTCAGATGGACTATAAGAAAAAAAATAGCGCAAATGACCCTGCAGGTGTTCAGATGGACTATTCGAAAAAAACATAGAACAAACAACCCTGCAGGTCTTCAGATGGACTATTAGAGAGGACAAAGAAGACAATACCCTGCAGGTGATCAGAGGGACTGTCAGAACCAAAGCAGATGTGGAGGTCAAAAGCAGCAGCCTTGAACAGCTGTATGGTCACATGGGACAACAACGAAGACATGTCCCTGCTCCTATGTGCACGGCGCTGGAGACATTTCACACATGTCCAAATGATGTGGATGTAATGATTAAAGACCTCCCTTATTACCATCTCTCTCTTATGCAATTTGTTGTGTGTTTTTTTTATACGTGTGGTATTTGCTTTTCTTGTTGTATGAAAGACAAACCATATTTATTTTATTTATTTAAATGTATGTTGCAACATGCCTTATTTCAGCGAGTGGTGGAGGTTAGTGGTCACCAGTTACCTCTCAATTGAAGATACCAAGTATTCTGTTTTACAAAGTATATCATTTATATTCACTATTTTATTATGAGCCTTCTAATTTTCCCTCATCAAAAACATGCCTGAAGCTGTAGAAGTCATCCATGCATGTTTATGAGTATTGTAAACGAATCTCCTTAAGTTTAGCTGTAAGATTCTGTCCAGTGCCCCGCTCACAAGCCTGCATCATTTATGCTCCCACATGACAATTCTCCATAAATATATAAAAACATGATATAAAACTGTACACATCAATTTGACAAACCTGATGCGATGTGCAGGAGTTTCACTAATGGGATGCAGCTGATTGTGTTGTGCCTTTGGTCTGAAGAGGGGGCGACTTAGTATATAGTGCAAAGGGAGGGGAGACTCGGGAGCATATTTACCAAGCAAGGTACTAAATTACAAGTACAAGCTGAAAAATTGCATGAGCTATTTGTAGGTATGTTATACCACTAGAATCTGTGCTTCTTTTTCTTCAATTTGCGTATTGTTATGCCCTTTGTATCTGCAGATTTTTCTTTAATCATTTAGCTTAATACAATTAAAGCTAGCTTCAATTTTCCAATTTTTTTAATCATCAGCTTTAGATCGTGCTCATTGTAGATAAATGCCTCTAGCCACAGAAGCCTCGAGCACGTCGCCCACCTCCTCCAGAACAGCTGATGCTCGCACACGAGAGACTTATTGGGAAACCCAGGCTAAACTCTTACCATAGCCTTCTATAGTGCTGCCGACAATGCAGAGTCTAAGGCGGATTATAGTACAGTTGAATTATGGGTAGAATAAAGGACAGGTTATTTTTTGAGCATTTTGGCGAAATCGCCCCATTATGCATATTAATTTTGTCCCAGGAGCACAATCTGCGTCTGTAAAGCATCTATAAGAGAATCTAATCTGAACTGTACCTGCTTTTTATTGTGATTAATGCATTTAGCACATACGCTTAGTAAATATATATCTCACAGCAACAAAAACCAAAGTGAAACTTATAAAACATGTTACTATGTTGTTCTTGGCAAAACATGGTGACATAAATGTTTTGTGTTAGCAGTTCATAGCCCACAGAAGTAAAATACCCCCTTTTTAAGAAGATATTTTATGAATCCCAAAAAATCATTGTAACAGTTCCTGAAAGGGGCGGTACCTGATTTTTTAAATTTATTTTTTGTCCCAGTACATATATATTTGAGGGGGTCAAAATGACATCGCTTTTACTCACCCAAAGTTGTATTTGCAGTGATTTGTGCATGTTTGAGCAATCTTTAATCGTTTATTTTCAAGACACCATATTGCTGATCAACTCCCATTCTCACCCTCTGTGGCAAACACCCAGTGCTCAACACTTACTTCAGTTCATTCTTCAGTTTTATTTTCTTAATTGGTGATACGTGTAGGATTTGCTAACAACACACAGTCATTTAGTTACAAATGCAAAATCTGTTTCTTATAATGTATATTGCAATTTGAAACGTGTCATAGATTATAATTATAGAGCAGACAAAAGCACAATAGGTTTTCCTGAAGAGCTACTTAGACAATATATCTGTAGTACAGTTTGTGCTCAAATACATATGATGCCCAATTCAGATCAACTTATTGTTTTTTCAGCAAGCAATTTCTCATGTGAATTATTATTATTTTTTTTCATTTTTCTTCCTAGCCTTCCATGTCTTAACACATTTTACTTAAGCCATAATGAAACATGTGGCCCCGTATCATTTGGCGTGTACATGTTACCCATCATCCATCAGGGTTTGTCACATGACCTCATTGGGGCTCCGTGTCAGCACTTCCTGTTATCTCCTCCAATCGGCTGTAAGCACCTCTGCCCCCGCTCAGTCTACACGGATCATACAACAAGGTCACGCAGGACAATCAATGGACCGGACAGAAAAATGGAGAGAATAAGAGAGATAGAGAGGGGTGGGGGGGGGCAGAGGAAGGGAAAGAGAGAATAAGAGAGAAAGGAAGGAGACAAGGAGATAGAGAGAGGGGAAAGAAAGGGAGAGAGAGGCGGAGAATGAGAGAGACAATAGGGAATTGAGTCGAGAAAAGATAGAGAGAGAAAGGGCAAGAGCAAGAGAGAGAGAAGAGGAGAGAGGGTGGAGGCAAGTATATATAGAGAGAAGGAGAGAGAAGAGGAGAGGAGAGAGACAAAGATATAGAGAGAAAGAGAGAAGGAAGAGGAGAGAGGGAGGAGACAAGGATATAGAGAGAAGCAGAGAGAGAAGAGGAGAGAGCACGTAGATAAGGATATAGAGAGAGAAGAAGAGAGAGGGAGGAGACAAGGTGATAAAGAGAGAGAGAAGGAAGGAATAGATAAAGAGAGAGTAAAGGAGAGAGGGAGTGAGAAGGAATAGAGAAAGAGAGAGAGAAAAGGAGGTAAAGGAGAGAGAAGCAGAGAATGAGAGAGACAATAGGGGAGTGAGTCAGGAGGAAAGGAGATAGAGAGAGAGAGAGCAAGAGAAAGAGAGAGATAAGAAGAGAGAGGGAGGAGACAAGAATATAGAGAGAGAAGAAGAGAGAGAAGGCAAGGTAATAGTAAGATAGATGCGAGAAGGAATAGAGAAAGTGAGAGAGAACAGGAGAAAAGAAGGACACAAGGTGATAAAGAGAGAGGGAGAGAAAAGGAATAGAGAGGGGGTGGAGGAGAGGGTGAGCGGGAAATTACAGAAAGATGTCAAGAGTGAGACTAAGAGTTGGAGGGGTGAAAGAGAAAGGAGGAGAGGGAAAAGACTGAAAGTAGATAAATATAGAGAAAATAGGGAGAGGAGAGAGCGAGGGAAAGAGAAAAAGGTAGAGAAAGAGGGCGAAAGGGGGATAGAGGGAGGTAGAGAGAGAGAGAAGAAAAAAATAGAGTAAGAAGAGATAGAAGATAAAATGGGAGAGGCAAAAGGCAAAGGGAGAGAGAGGGGAGTTAGGGAGCATGGGTTAGAGGAGAGGGAGAGGTTCATAGAGGAGAGAGAGAGAAAGGAAGAGACAGTGCATATAAAGAGAGATGAAAAGGTAGAGAGAGGAGAGACAGAGGTAGAGCAGGAGTCCAGTGGAGCAGAGACAGGGGAGGAGCAGAGACCTTTGACCTTACAGAAGTGTAGACAGGAGCAGGTTGTAGCATCCACAGTCTGCAGTATGTCTGCAGGTCAAGAAAAACACAACTGGGCCTCTTGTTTTGTTTTCTCCATCTGCAAAAAGGGGATATTATGCAAAATCTCTCTACTGTTATAAAACATGCCTGAGTGTTTTAGCGATCTTTCCCGGATCATATTTGAACCCTCCTGATGGTTAGCTGTAAGATTCTGTGCAATGCTCCACCCATAAGCCTACATCACCCATGCTCCTACAAGAGAATTCTTCATAAATATACAAAAACATGAAACTGTACACTACAACTTCACAGACCTGATACGATGTGCAGTCATTTCATTAGTGGGATGCACACTGGTTGTGTTGTGATAGCGCTCTGAAGGGGGAGTGACTTAACATGAGGAGCAAAGGGAGGGAAGACCTGGAGCATCAAAAATGAAAGTGAAACTCATTAAACGTGTTAATACATATGTAGTTTTTGGCAAATATAGAATTTTCAAAACTATAAAAGGTAACATGATGATCTAAATGTGTTCTGTGTTAGCAGTTAATACCCCATAGAAGTAAAACACACCCTCTTTAAAGATAGAAAATAGTAGCCTACATTATAACAATGCATTAGTTATTACGAACATTCCACAAACTCAACAGAAATGCATAAATATGACTCTTTATCAAATATTACAAACAAATGGGTAGCTCTGGTAATAAATGGCATCACCTGTAATGCTATATTCACAATAATGATACGACCAATAACGATGCGATCATAACCTTCACCTTTTATCTTTTACCAGTTGTTTAGGACTTGGCTAATGTGTCCATTCTAAACCTCATTTAAACAGCCATTAGACCCTGGTGCTAAAGTTCAATAAGCCTTTAGTATTAGATGGGTAACACTCAGAAGACCTGGCCTGTCCTCCGTCTCCCTTGGGTGCTCCTGACTGATGACAGCAGGACACAAGGACACGCGCATATGTTTGTTTGGGAGATATTATGTTTCATGTACTTTGCTATTTGTCTTCAGCAAATAAAGGTAATACTGTTAATACAAAAATAATGAAAGCTTATTTTATTTAATCTAATCTTATATAAATGTATTTGTGCATGTAATGGTTGTCTGTGCATCATTTATCCTGTCAGTCGTATTTTTTTAAGGCAGTCATTTGGACGATATTAAGCAGACCGCTCATACTAACTCTTCTTAAAGGGTATAGTCCTCTTTGGCTGAGGTCTGCCTCTAAAGAGCTATGCACCACAGTGAGATTACTGGAGGGAGAACATAAAAACAGAATAATTTCTCACCAACACTGACTTGATCTTGTGATAAATGATGAATAAATTATTAATCCATAAACTTGATGCAGCGATGTTGAGCCATCATGTTTAGCAAAATGAAGCTAGCATACATTAGCAACAGCTGTTGTTCCTGTTTATCAATGTACTGCAGTCGCATCAAGATCAAAAATGCTCCCTTCTGTTCCAGCTGCTCAATGCAGTCCAAAAAGACAAGATCAAAGTAGTATATTTCCAGTGAATAATGCATCCAGCACACCTACCCTCTCATGTTTTTTGACTATTGTTTATTGTGATTTTTCTTTCAGACCCAGATTTAGTGTGTTTTCATACCTGACAGGTTAGACTGCTCAGTAGCAGGACTTTAAACCGGAAGAGGGGGCCTTTTTGCTCTGATACGGCTGTGATACTATCCTGAAGAAGTCGGACTTCAGATGACGCTGTCATCCTGTCTCCGCCAGTAAGAAAGACAGATCCAAAACCTGTTTAAATCAACAGACCACACGTCACAGCAACATCATGTGACCATCTGAGGAAAACCGCTAGTGAGCAGGTCAGGTCTGAAAACAAGCACCTTGATCGGAAAAGAGAATCTATTAAAATAACAAGTGATGTCTGTGAAAACAAATTTCCCTCTGGGACAATAAAGTCAAACCTATATAACATTGGCCAAACCCAATGCTTTACATAAAGAGAGGCTAAAACGGTGTTAAACATGGTGTAGAGGCTCAAAGAGGTCACATTTTTATATAGCACTTTTCCATCTTCAAGGCATTCAAAGCTCTTTACATCCACTCACCCATTCACACATTCATACATGAGGGTACGCAGACACTGGGGGTGAGAGGGGTTAAGTCTCTTGCCCAAGGACACAACTAGCGAGAATAGCACAATATCTTAATCTTTTCCATTGATGTTGGAATGTTCTGCTCCATGTTTATGTTTTGCAGTTGAAATGAGGCCAGACCTATGGATCAGTGGACAAACACTACTGTTGCTCTGGTGGACTTTGGCACAAAGAGAGTTCTCTTGGGAAACCCTGACTCTTTTTTTTTATTTGGCAATGTTATGATTAGGAGACCTAGCAACGCAACTAGCTACATTATGGATGACCAAATGTATCAGTTTTCAACATTATAACAGGCTTGGTTTAAAAAGCATTCTCTTCTATCAGCATGCCCCTTCTGTTGGACCAGTGAACCAGAACGTAATAAGGGTGGGGGTAGAGGGTTGTGGGGTGCTCCTGTGGATGGGGCTATGGCGGCTGGTCCAGTGGGTGTGACAGGGGCGCTCCTGTCATGGCGTCCCCTTTGGCTTGGACTGGTTTCTGGGGTGATTTGCTGTGGCTGAGATGAGCTGTATGGGGATTAGCTCAGTCCCTCTTTGTTCTTAAACGAGGAGGGGTCACATCAGTTAACCCCCAACACTCCACTCACATCCCCCACCCCTCCCACCACTGCTCCGTTACAGTTCAACTTCACAGCAAACTGTTCATTTTCAACCTGTTCATTTTCAACTGTCAGTTTGAATTTGTAACAATGCTAAGCCACAAGCACTCTTTGAATTTGGTAACATTTTTCGAGCCTGCGAGCTGAGCATTGTACAGAATCTTACAGCTAACAGTAAGGAGGGTTTGAATAGGCCCCGAGAGAGATCGCAAAATTACGCAAACATGCACGGATGACATCTAAAGCCTCTTCAGGCATGTTTTTAATGAGGAGCAATGTTATGACATGGTAGAAAGCTCAAAAATCATTTTGCATAACACCCCCTCTTTAAAGGTATATAGTATGTAAGTTTCTGGAGGTGGTACATCAGAAAGTGATTCCCTGGAACTAGTTAAAACCATACTTTGGAACATTCTCCATGGAGAGATATGCTTTATGCCATATTGTGGACTGAAGAACAATATTTCTATGAAAACGAGCAGGTGGTCCTCCTCGAGCCCAAAGAAGAGTCAGGTTTGTGAAGTGCAATAAACACAACTGAGAAAAAAAAAATTAAGTTGCAAGTTACATACCGTGGTTTTAACATGACTTCATAAAGGAAAGTAACCCAGTTCTTTCTTTTCTGTTCTTGTTTTCCTACAATAGGCAAATGATCCAGTTATTGCGATGTTTTGTTTTTTTACACTACAAGAACATGATCCTGTAGCCTCCACAATTGATTCTCATTGGTCATTAGTTTATTTCCACTGTGAGCTGTGTTCTCCATAGAGCACCTTGTTCCTCCTCTCGTGCTCACTGATAACATTTACATACTGGAATTGGATTTGCACAGGTTGACTGGGTCTTCTCACCTCTGCCATAAAGAACCACTGTTTATCAAAAAAATATGACAAACAAAATAACTAAATGTTAAGTGACTGAACGAAATGGCAGTTGGGAATATAAATAATTTGTGTAATGGTTCTTACAGTTACCCAAATTATTCAACTGCGTTTCAAATGTATCTGAATTTAAAATCTTATCACGTATGTAGTGCAATTAATATCAATAAAGAGAAATATAATTTTATTACACACATCAAGAGTATTCAATAGAAAAAAGTAATAACAATATCATGGTCTTTGTAGTGAAGAAATTGACAGTATTGGTGCATGGACTTTAAAGAAGACCTATTGTGCTTGTGTCTGCTATATAGTTATAATCTTTGACACCTGTGGATCATTATGTTATAATTTAAATCACAATAATGATCTAAAATATGTCACTGAGTAAGAAAATAATATTAGAGAACAAAGTAAGTACAGAGCTGTGACCGTATCAGGAGTCTAATGGCGTCTTGAAATTAAGCGATTAAAGATTGCTCAAACTCTAAATACAGCTCTGAGAGGGTAAATGAGAAGGGGAAGCAACTATAACATGGCTAAAAGCTTTGCCACAGCTGCCCTGGGACAGACTGATGGAAGAAAGGCTGTCATTTTGCCATCAGTCCCTCCCACTAATTCCTCACACACACCACTATCATACTAGGCAATGTGGGTGGAACGTCTTGCCTCTGGACACAATGTTTTAGCCACTGGTGCCTGACTGTGGCATCTGGTATTCCCAGCTGTCTCCCATTCAAGTATTAACCAGGCCCAGCCCTGCTTAGCACTCAGATCTCAGAAGTTTGGATTTGTCTACATTTGGATAACTCAATTTCTAAACTACACTGCTGTTTCCAATGAGCCATTTAAGCCCTGGAGCTCCCTCTGCTGTCAACAATGGGAAAAAACTGTTAAATAAAAAATAACAGCTAAAGTCCTAGTGAATACTATGCTAATAGAGCCATACATTCATTGTGAACACCATTTGTCCACAGAACGAGTCCAGTGAATAACTACGTAGAAGAACAACAATTGATGCAAAATACAAATGAAACACAAAACCATGCATTGTTTTGCATATATGGCTTATAAGTACATAAACATATATTATTTATCATTTTTTATGCACTTTAATGGCCAATAGTTGTGGTCACATTTCGTCACTTTTGCGTTTTTTGTCTAATGGTCCAGGCAGTGCACAGGTTAGCTCATGCAGTCCTCTGTTATGGTGCAGTATACAGCTGTGAGTTATGGTGATGTGGCTGTAATGGAGATACTAATAACTCTTCTATGTGCTGCTCTCGCTCTGAGTGCTTCTGGTTTTTATTACCTCTGTGCACAGGATTGTATCTAAGACAAGGTTTCACTCACATGTGCAAGATAGTACTGCACTGTCTCCAACTCTAACAACGATATCACCTATAGATTCACACGGGACATATATTATAGTTTATTTTAATAGGTCTACTATTGTACGGTGTTGTGGAGAAGGTTGTGCGTCCTCAAGGCTTTTTGCTAAATCACAAAAAATGCAAAAAATTGTTTAAAATTTCTCAAAAAGGACAGAATGGCTACAATCATAGATTGTAATAATAATAATAATAATACATTTTATTTATATAGCGCTTTTCAGGACACTCAAAGTCGCTTCACAGTGGATACAATAATAAAATATCACAAAAATTTTCAACATAAAATCAAGCATTAAAAGCGATTTTGAACAGGTGAGTTTTGAGTTCTTTCTTGAAGGTGGGGAGGTCAGAGCAGTCACGGAAGGGTTTAGGTAGTGAGTTCCAGAGGGTGGGGGCAGCGATGGAGAAGGCTCTGTCCCCCCAGGTTCGGAGCTTGGTCCTACAGGGCAGGGACAGGAGGTTGGAGCTGGAGGAGCGGAGGGAGCGAGATGGAGTGTGGTGGTGGAGCAGGTCTGTGAGGTAAGGAGGGGCCAGGTTGTGGAGAGCTTTGAATGTGATGAGAAGGATTTTGAAGTGGATGCGCTGAGGGACGGGGAGCCAGTGGAGCTTGTGGAGGACAGGAGTGATGTGTTCATGTGAGCGGGTGTGGGTGAGGAGGCGGGCAGCGGAGTTCTGAATGTACTGTAGTCTGTTGAGGGTTTTGGATGGTGTACCATAGAGGATGCTATTGCAGTAGTCGATTCTGGATGTAATGAATGCGTGGATGAGAGTTTCAGCAGCAGAGAAGGTGAGTGGTGGGCGGAGACGGGCTATGTTTTTGAGGTGAAAGAATGCAGTCCGGGTTATGTGCTTAACGTGGGGTTCAAATGAAAGAGTGGGGTCGAGGAGCACACCGAGGTTACGGATGAGTGAGGATGGAGAGAGTGTGGTGTTGTCAAAGTGGAGGGTGAAGTGTTGTGAGGATTTGGCGATGTTGTGTGGACCGATGATGATGAAGTCTGTTTTGTCGCTGTTAAGTTTGAGGAAGTTGTGATTCATCCAGTTTTTGATGTCTGTTAGGCAGTGGGTGAGAGTGGAGTGGATTGTGGGGTTGATGGATGTTGTGGAGATGTAAAGTTGGATGTCGTCAGCGTAGCAGTGAAAACGGAGACCGTGACGACGAATGATCTTGCCGAGGGGGAGGATGTAGAGAATGAAGAGGAGAGGACCAAGCACCGAACCTTGGGGGAATCCCTGCTGCAGGGGGGCTATGGAAGAGGAGCAATGGTTGAAGTGAATGAACTGTTGCCGGTTTGTGAGGTAGGACTGGAGCCAGAGGAGAGCAGAGCCGGTGATACTGAGTGAGTTTTTAAGGCGGGACAGGAGGATGGAGTGGCTGATTGTGTCGAAGGCTGCAGTGAGGTCCAAGAGGATGAGGATGGAGAGGTGGCCAGAGTCGGAGGAGAGGAGGAGATCATTTGTAACTTTGAGCAGAGCTGTGCTGTGTTTGGGACGGAAGCCGGACTGGAAGGGTTCATAGAGACT
Organism: Periophthalmus magnuspinnatus; assembly: GCF_009829125.3. Taxonomy (NCBI): domain Eukaryota; kingdom Metazoa; phylum Chordata; class Actinopteri; order Gobiiformes; family Gobiidae; genus Periophthalmus; species Periophthalmus magnuspinnatus. The sequence continues at coordinate 17,807,917 of NC_047136.2, forward strand.
GTTTGAGGTGAGGTGGGTTTGGAGTTGGGCGGCGCAGACACGTTCCAGGATTTTAGACAGAAAGGGAAGGTTGGATATGGGACGGAAATTTGCACAGTTATCAGGGTCGAGGTTGGGTTTTTTGAGGATGGGGGTGATAGCAGCCAGCTTGAGAGACTGTGGGACAGAACCGGAGGAGAGGGAGGAGTTTATGATTTGGGTGATCAGTGGAGAGAGTACAGGAAGACAGGCTTTGATGAGAGGAGAGGGAATGGGATCCAGGGAGCATGTAGAATGTTTAATGCCGGAAAAAAGTTTTGTCAGGTGAGCAGGGGAAATGGGTGTGAAGTGAGAGAGCTGTTGAAGGGGCGGAGGAGGATCAGGTGGAGCAGTGTGGGAGGAGGAGAGGTCTATTGAACTGTAAATGGAATCTAAGGTAAGGTAAATACTGACCTTATTCCATACCCACTTCTGCCAATGCTACTAAACCAAACTTTCTTTGTGGTGGCACTTCCGATTAAGTGGGAATCTCATTTACTTCAATGAGAATTTTGAGAAATTTTTTGCCCCTAAAATGTGATATAAAGTAAGGTGATTTGTGTAAAATGTCCGATGTTCATGTGCACCAACAAGTCAACACTGCACCAATTCTCTGAGAGGGTTTGAAGCAGATCTATTATGTAAATTTACTTTTTAGAGATTTTAACCATGTTATAGTAATCAGTGATATATGTAGGATTTGGCAGCATCGCATAGTCATTTTGGTACAGATGAAAAAAAGATCCCGTTGGGCACCATAGCTTTCCAAAGTGTAAGTCAGCAGACATTTCTTTTATTACATTGATTTAGATGAATATTGCAATTTAAAATGTGCAAATTATAACATAATGATCACAGGTTTCAGAGATTATAACTATGTAGCAGACATAACCACAATGTAACTTCTTTAAAATGGCTTTGTAATCTGTATAGAACTTATTTGTTGTCAAGATAGGCAGCCCCATGCCCCATATTCATCTATCTATCTCTTAACATAAGAAAATTAATACCAGAAAGTGCTCTTGTGTGTTTTTGAAGTCCTTACACCAGAGGTGTCCAAACTTTTTGCAATGAGGACCAGATTTGGTGAGGTGAAAAGGTGCGGGGGCCGACCATTCACTCTCATCATTCTTTGAACCATTAATATTAAATGCACATGAACTATTTAATTATTTGTTTACTTTTTATTGCAACTGGCTTTCACCTTTCAAAAACAAAATTAATTATACACAGATTATAAATATGAAAAAGTGAACATTTAATCTGTGGTTTTGATTATCACAATAAAATTAATGCACTGAGATTTTCAAATTTATTCACCAAACAAACTGAGTCTGGACTGAAACTGAGATCTGGACTGTAGTAAATAGGCCTGGTCTGGCTCAAAGATGGTGGTTTGGATGTGCAAAATGTCACGCAGGTGAGTCAGTCTTGTCCTCGCACGGTTCTTGTTAAAGTTCATAACCGAGAACTAAACAAACTCAGCATTTTCTTAGCAAATGTTTGAATTTCTTTAAACCTGTCTTTATCCAATTGCCGTTAAAAGTCAGCAAGAGAGCGACCTCGGAGCACGGCCCGGATCTGCTGCCATCCTTGGTGAAATATAATATTGCTTGTAAATGTGTATTTTACGTTGGTCAACAGTGCAACGGGCCACACAGAATTATTTTTATTCCAGAGGCTGCGGGCCAGTGGAAATTTGTACACAGGCCGCAATTGGCCCCTGGGCCGGACTTTGGATATGTCTGCCTTGCACCATGACTAAAACTGTTATTATCATTTCAGTGCTTAAGTGCTATGACCACATAGCATCCATCTGTAAGAATTATGTCGGGAATAGCCATGCTGCTAATTTATCGTTTTAACATGCTTCAGTTCACACTATTGCCAACAGAGGGCACTAGACACCCAATCAACACCGATGTTGTGACACTGCCAGACTTTTGCCATTTGCTTTATGGTTAACATGTAAAATACAGTTGCAAAACATAGTTTCTCCACCAATTTGTAGTTTACAAGAATATGACCAATAACGCACATTGTTGTTGCACATTAGCAGCATTTTTTAAATGTAATTTCTTTAAAAACTGAATTCTACCATCCTTTTTTTTCTATATTTAAATACTTTCTAAATATCTGTAGCAAGATGTAGAAGAACATGTTTTAATGTGTGAATATATTGAATAAAGCATGTGTGTTGTGTGTACTGAACCCATGTGGGTCTGGTGTGCTGCACCTGTGTCTCTGTAACTCATGAGTCAAGTATGAATCATTCATGTGGTCACTATAGTGCCACTGACTGCACCTGGACACTGCTCAAAGACGCTATACATCTAAACAGGCATATGTTCTATCCTGTTATAGCTAATTAAAATCAGAGGCCTCAGGACAAAAGTGCCCCTCATCTCTGTCCCCTGTGTTCTGCAGCATCACAGCAGTGTTCAGGGGATCCAGGTGAACTGTGGACACACAACAGGAAAGCCTCATCTAAACCTCACTCTCACTCCTCTCGGTTGTGAAGGTTGGTGATGAAAGGTGAAATTTCCTCTAAAATATGTAATTAAAATCTATTTTACAAAGCTGACAGGTATATTATTACATTAATAGTTGTGCTTACAGTTTTAATGATGTTGTAATTTCAGATGGACGGGATGGGTCTCTGTAAAGTTTCACTACTTTTGTTCAAGTTCATATCTATAATGCACAAATGTTGAACCTTATCATTATTTGATTGAATAATAGCACCACTGTCTGAAGCTATTGTGAAAAAAAAAAAAAAATCACTTATGCACAGCTCTTGGTAAATAGCAGGCTTACTCCAACATGTATAAATGAAACAAATTACTGGTATGTTTTTGATGAGGAAACAACATTGTAACATGGATTAAAGCCCAAAAGTCACTTAAGCATGACATAAAATCTTTAATCTGCTAATGTTAATCTCCTTTGCTGTATGTCATCCATATTATCACTCTGTCCTTACCCTCTGTATCTGATGGGGACTTGAGTGTAATCCCAACCATAGATCCTTCTAATCAGGGTCACATCCAAGCTCCTTAGTGGGATAAGAATCTACTCCACCTCCACTGCCTCCTCCTCCTCCTCCTCCTCCTCTGTCTCCTCTTCCTTTTCTGCCTCCTCTTCTTCCACTGCCAGCTTCAACTCTTCCACCTTTACTGCCTCCTCCTCTTTCTCCCTTTTACTCCTACTCCTCCTCTATCCAATCCAGTGGATTCACTCTGCCACTGCATCCAATGTGTGGATGTAAAACAACTTTCTCCAGCTAAACTCAAACAAGACTGAAGTCATAGTCTTTGGTCCACAGAAACATAGAGAAAGTGTCAGCAGTCACCTCCAGTCTCTCTCTCTAAAACCTTCAAATCAGGCTAGAAATCTAGGGCTAATAATGGACTTGAACTTTACCACATCAAATCAATAACATCTGCAGCTTTGTACCATCTGAAAACATTGCAAAAATTAAAGGTATTGTGTCAAAACCAGATTTAGAGACTTATCCATGCATTTGTCTCCAGTAGGTTAGACTACTGTAACGTCCTGCTCACTGGCCTCTCCAAACGAGCATTAACACAGCTGCAGTACATCCAGAACTCTGCTGCTCAGGTCCTGACTAGAACCAGGAAGTGCGAGCACATAAGTCCTGTGCTCAGGTCTCTGCACTGGCTCCTGTGGCTCAGAGAATAGACTTTAAAGCAGCTCTGCTTGTGTATAAGTCTCTCCATGGCCTAGCACCAAAGTACATCTCTGACATGTTAGTGCCACATGAACCATCTCACACTCTGAGGACTTCAGGGATCGGCCTCCTGCTGGTGCCCAGAGTCAGGACTAAACATGGAGAGTCAGTGTTTCAGTTTTATGCAGCTAAAACCTGAAACAGTCTTCCTGAAGATGTGAGACAGGCCTCTACTTTGACAATGTTTAAATCCAGCCTCAAAATGGTTCTGTTTAGCTGTGTGTGTGACTGAAAGGGTTTTATTCTGCACTCTTCTCTTGTTAATTTTATGACAATTATTTATGTTAAATTGTGATTTTAATATATTTCTTGTTCTGTAAAGCACTTTGAATTACTTTGTGCACAAATTGTGCTATACAAACTTGCCTTGCCTCTATCTTCTTTTCCTTTTCTGCTCCTCTTCCTCCTCCATCCTCTTTACTTCCTCTACCCTTTTCACCTCCTCCTCTTGCGGTTCCTCCTCCATGTCCTTTTTCTCTACCTCCTCTCGAGCCTCGTTTCAGCCAGGGCAGCTCTGTCTACTGTAGCAGCTTACCACCACCGAGTGTGGAGTAAATTAATAATGACAGTGAAGTGCTTTGACAGGTGTTCACAAGCCTGTAAAGGACATTACAAGTGTAAGACATTATTATTATTATTATTATTATTATTATTATTATTATTATTATTATTATTATCACCACTATTATTATTATTATTATTATTATTATTATTATCACCACTATTATTATTATTATTATTATTATTATTATTATTACTCCTGATCTGTCTCCTTTTCCTCCACTTCCTCTGTCTCCATCTTTTCTGCATCCTCCTCCTCTTTTACCTCTTCCACCTCCTGGCGTTTTTTTTTTTTTTTTTTTTCATAAAACCCCTCTTGGTCCTTGTTTAAGACCAGTTTTAGTCCTGACCTGCCGCATTCATTCAATCTCAAGCACACATTCATAAACATTTTTCTTTTTTTCGAGCACCACTTGAATGCCACATCGACCTTTACCCTGTTGTACATTGTTATGATCGCAGGCCCCAGGCAGGAGTCACAGAAGCACATGTTCTGGGGAAAAGTGGGCACCATCCTCCCATCCAGAAGTCCATCCCTCAGTCATTCAGGTATGACCCATAGTAAAAGAAAAATTGAATCTGTCAACTGCTCATCCAAGCCGTTTATTTTCAGTTTCAGATTCAGATGGTGTCCTCTGTCCTCTGCAATCTGACCAGAACTGAAGAAGCTGCTTGGATGAGCAACGAAACATCTTCACAGAATTGAACAAAAAGTCTAAAAAGAAAGTACGAAGATGTATAATCCAGGCATTCCCAAAGTGATGCATTAATTTGTCCCATATGAAGACCCTACATGAATAGTTGACTAGACCTCACATATGCATCACTTTGGGTCTGGAAGTAGGGAGCAGGAATTGAACCTCCATCCTACTGTTTATTAGACCAATGCTGCCGACTGAATCATATCACTTAGCATGTGCTGTTTGGGTTCTATATAAAGTTACCTCTTAACTAACTGATAATTCCTGCAGTGGTGGCACATCCGTTATTCCTATACCCAGTGGCCACGATGAAGAAACCTACAGCTGCTGACCTTTGACCCAGAGTCCAGACCCTTTCTGTCTTTAGCCGATGTGCAGACATGGGAATATATGTAATCTGATCCACTCTCACTGTCTGTCACTGTCTGTCCCTGTCCACTGCTCACGGGCTGACCCTCTGCCCACGGACTCACGAGGCCAGTGCCCTGAGCCGCCCGGTCACCTTCAGTCTGGAGCTGGGATTAACACTGCACTAAACCATACATGTTATTACAGCACAAACATAATCCAGCTGCAGCAGCCACACAAAGGCCAAAAGGAGCAAAGACAGGCTCGGGTTTATGTGTCTGGAAGCTGATGATGGACATTATGGGATGTGAGGCAAAACAGCATGGATATAAGCCACAAGACCATCGATCGACGCATTGTAGTGGAATATTGTCCTATTAATGTAAGAGCTAGGCAGCGTTCTAAAAGCCAGGGTGAGCAGCTGGATGATTGGGAATTCTGTTCATTTTCACTTCAGCGTAAGAGGAATCGTGTATGGTCGAACTTGTGTATGGTTAAGTGCAAGACTGCAGTATTTAAGATCCTATATTACACAAAATTGACTCTTGTGAGCTTTAAGCCATGATAAAATGTTGTTACCTCCTCAAAAACATACCCGGGGTTGTGTTTTGTTTCGTTCACACATGTTTGGAGATGTAGACAGACTAATAATAAAGGATTACTCAAAGTTCAATGTGCTCTGTTCATCTGTAGTTTTCAAGTTAACAGCTCCTTTTACCTTTAGTTCAGCAGAGAGGCAATTCCAGCGGTGAAATCATCCAAATGATTCTAGTGAAGTAAAAAGGAAACAGCATTATAACATCAGATCAGAAAATAGGGCTAGTGGTTTGATCAATTAACCGGTTAATGGGGTCTTAGTTGAGACAAAAGCAGCCACCAAGGTATGCAGTGATTTAGCTTCAGATTTAAAAGTTAATTATGAGTTTAATCTGCAGTTTTTTTCCATATAAATAGTATTTTTTTGCATACGTATTTTTTGCGTGACGCTCCGTGTAGGTCCCGTTGTGACTGTGAGTGCAGTTTGGGTCAGATACATGGCCAACAGCAAATGATGTATCCAATCATGAAGCGTACAACAACTGAAAAACTTGGAATGCACATTTGTTGGCCTTGATGGTATTTTCTTCATTAAAAGCTGACAGTTATTCCATGGTGGGCGCTGATAGAGACGCCAGACATGTTCTTGTGTTTGTGGAACATTGATTACTGTAGACCGGCTCTCCCTGCTGGTCATTCATCCTGAGCTCAGCGTGGGCCTCTGTGCTGGGGTCCACACACAGCGGGGTGGGGCTTTTATCAGGGGGGTGAGGCCTGTCAAATGAGCCAGTGAAACAGTAGGGAGTGGGGAGGGGCTCTATACAAACATGTCATCACAATAAATAAGTAATAATACTCTGTCAGGGTGTTTTTATGTTTGGATTAGGTTTGGATTAAAAAAAAAACATGAATTCACAATGTCATGTACAATACCATAAGCTTTCAGGTTTTACAATAATTGCTTTGTTACAGTGTTATTTCAAAGGAACAATGATTATGATTTAAAATTTCATGAACTACTTATCTAGGATAGCCAATGACTTATCTAGACTGGCCCGTAAAATGCATTTTATGAGTTCAACTTTTGTGAATTTGTCTAGTTAGGCTCTGGCTGAAGCGTTTTTCTTGTTACAGTGTGGTACGGAGATTAACCAATCACAGGGTAGCAATATGGTTTGAGCGGAAGCCAGCACAGACCAAACCAAAACTAACATAGCGACGCAGACATACTTTGGTGTTTTGGTTCTCAAGACAATTCAATCCAATTAGGAACAAATCCAATCAGTAAACAGAATGAGCCTCACGAGTCTCTCTCTGATCTGAATCGTCACTACCTAAATCAGCACCCGCAGTCAATAATTATCCAAACTCTGCAGCTCAGTGAGTGAATTCTAGAGATTCCGAGCTTTTACAGTGTCTGCAGGTTAAGGCATGGACAACCCAGGTTCAGCTGTGACTGTAGTAGTGTTATCATGATACTATAATTTCAAACTCAATTTCAATACTAAGAAATAGACTTGATACTCAATAACAATTATGAGACCACAATGCTAATAAAATAATAGTACTTTTTTATATTCCCATGTGGCCTTATATCTGTGTAATCCCTCAGTCGTCCAGTAGGTTCCATAGTGGTCCATGGGCGTATACTAGTCTATGTGTCTTATACTTGATCTGATACAGCTCAAGATCATTTTAGAGCTAGGTAAGCTACATACAGTTCCTTTAATGTTTACATTTATTGATTTTTAAGTAGACCAAAACATGGACTCAGTGCCTCCTTCCCCGCAAAACTGGGCCATATACGTCTCATTAACGCCCCAGTCTACAAGGTGTTTGATTTTACCAAAAAGAAACAATATTTGCATTCCCTGTGAGTGTTTTCTTTTAAGTCCGTTTGGTAGTCTAAATTGTATGAATATTACAAACCTGCATACATTACCGGCCTATATGGTTGAACAAAAGTCTTGTGGGAATAACACAGTAAGTAAACACTAGCATCCCCATGGGTTATTTGGAGAGACAGGCCCTTCCTATGCATTAGCACTGATGGTGATATTGCTTTTTATGACTAAGTGTAGCATTAGCACGTTCGTGGTCCATAATAAATATATAATAATAAAAATATAAGGGTGTTGAGAGGAACCTGAATTTTAAAGGTGACATGGTTTATTGAGTTTTTTTTCTGAACTAATAAGACAAAAAAAAAAGTTGGTTTAGAGAAAACAAGGCCTCAGTTGTAATGAAATACCCAGCTGAGGGTGACAGGCCTGCATATGGTACCACAGTAAAGAGAAAAGCAATTTCCACCAAGCTAAAATCTGGGAGTGGTAAACTAGCTGGCAGATAAAGAGGAACACTGATAGAGATGTATGGACTTTAAAGTCTCTTTTCCATTGGCATCATTTACTTGGGGAGGCCTGGGAGAGGGTCTGTTTGGTGCGACTACCCACAGTCAAGTTGCATTACACTGCCCCGAGCACAGCTCTGAGTCCAGGGGCAGGGCTCCACTCTGTGAGACACTGACATCACCCAGGCATCACAAACGTTTTCTTAATAAAATCAAAGTCATATTTGAATTATACTTGTAATCATGAAGCTGATTTCATCAATTCACAAATTTTTTTTTAGTTTGTGGCACTGTGAGACGTGGCTGTAGCATAAGCACAAAACTACTTTTGCTTTATTGTCAGCTTTTTCTACATTTATTTAATTTCTCTGTGCCTCTACTCTGGGTTTTAACCTATCCTTATTTGTAATGCATTGGCTTTGGCTGATGTTAAATACATTACGCACTGGAAATATAATATTTTCAATCTTTATACACAAGTGTCATGCATCGATAAACAGGAAATAGCTGCTGCATTCGTGCTTTGTTTATTTTAGCATATTAAGTTACCACAACTGGAAATAACCAAGTCAGCAATTGGTGAGATATTTACTGTTTATATCTGCTTTTTTCTGTCTTGAGTCTGTGTTCTCTCTTGCCCAATCATCTTCTTTCTTGTGTAGCCACGCCTTCCATACCCTGCTGGCCCCCTCTGGGAGCTAGTACCCTCCAGGGTTCACTTCAGACCACTCAGACGGGTGATAGAGTTCACTTTAGACAGTGGAGACACACAGGCCGGTGTCCACTGCATGATTCTTTTTCACCTCATAAGATTGTTGGATGTCACACTTTTTTTAACTGCATGCCCTTATTTGTATTTGTATTTATTCAGTGTGTTTTATGTTGCACTTTATCACCGAAGTAAGTTCCTAGTTTGTGAACTGTGTTCACAAAGGATGGCAATAAAAGTCTTCTGATTCTGATGATCAGGGGAATTTAAATTGTATGACCACACACACTGTGATGGTGCACACGATCCGTGACCAAAGTCTGTCTGAGCGAATGTCAGGCTCCAGGCTCGTTGTGGTGACACCTCTGTACTTGTCCAGGTTATCTAAGAGTTACCAACTATTCCATAATTGGAAAGCAAAACCAATGTCCACATTGAAGTGATACCAAATGCGATTTGTGCCATATTTTTAGAAGTCAATGAAATTTGTAAGTCTAAAGGAATGACATGATAGTGACACTCACTTTCTTCCTAGCCTCTTTCTGAATGAATAAAGCTCCTCTAACTGCTGCAGCCAAGAGAGCAGCTCCAAACACACGAGACATGCTTCTCTCACAGAGTGGGGCTTCTGATAGTACTGGCAATTCACTTTATTAACTAACCAAAGAGGCATAATAGGATTGTTATGGTCACAAAATGAAATGGAGCAGATGACAGAAAGGGCAGACGAGAATGTGAGGAAATCCTACACCGTAGCATTAGGACTGCAAAATCACAAACTTCAGCCTCAAGTGAAGTGGCTTTTGTAGCTATAGATCGAAATCAAACCAAACTGTGGAGTAGTGTCAGTCTGGGCTGATATAGGGGGCCAGCGAGGGGAGGGCTGTGCTCTGCTGCAGGGAACAAACTCGTGGGAGGGCATCTGGATGGCACATGAATAAACATTTGGTGAAAAGTCTTTAATTTGGGTTGCGTATTTTAATTTTGATTAGTTGGTGCTTGTGCTACATGGTGTGGTGTTTTTGCATTTGTAAAAGTTAATCAATGAAAGAAACAAGGGGAGAGCTCTTCTGAGAGGCCCGTGTGTTTAGATTGACTGCAGACACAATGAGAGGAGGACCACTCTGCACCAAACTTCAAAATCAATCAATCAATCCAAAGATCATTCGTAGCTAGTCTTTGGTTGTATGATGGTTCTAAAACACAAAGGATAGATACCAGTAAATAAATAAAATGACTACATTTTACCACCCTGTTAGGAGGAGGGGGTGATCTATTTTGAAAAGAGAGACATGGATAATGTTTATTTGTAAGTGGTAAAGTGAGAGTAACTTTAAGTCTGCAGAGAGCGTGTCTTTGCGCCCTCTGCAGGTCAGAGGGAATTGTCAGTTTATATTAGGCTAAAATAACAGTGCAACCAAAGACTTTGAGCACTCAAGAAGGTATAGTGAAAAGTAAAAAAAAAAACTGTTTAGCACTATTACAGGGGTAATGAAGAAACATACATACATTCCCTGGGGGTGTGATGCTAACTAAAGGCACTACTCTGTCAGAAGCTCTACTAGACTTTTATTTTAACACACCAGACCAGAAAGAACCGCCATAGAACTACAACAGTGAGCTGATTTGTGCTCTTAAAAGCCTCTTACACATAAAATTACAGTCACAAGCTTGCAAGCATTTTTTCAGTCACTCTCACTTTTTTGTTTAAACTCAAACACCTAAACAGCACCATGGATGTATTAATCACAGGCTCCTGATGTGTTGTTTAAATCCATTTAGTATTTTTTTTTCTTGAGTTTTCATCTTTTTTAACAGCCTTATCTAATGTGTGGTGGAAACTGCTGCGCATTCCACCATAGACATAGATGTAGAGCACAGCCAGCATGATGTTGCTGCAAAGTATCAATAGAGGTAGAGTCTACAGCAGGAGTCTTCCATTACATTTTCCAGGGGGCCAGATTTTTCGTTGGGCTTCAGTCCTGGGGCATGGACTACTAAACAGCACCACACTGTTATATTTTATAAAATCCACAGAAAATGCAGTAATCCAAAACATTACTCTGTCACATTACTAAAAGCACAACTAAAGCAGGACTGAAAAGTGTAGTTCACAGCAGATCTATGACTAAATCAGGTTTAAAACAAGAACAGGACTAAAGCTGGTATAACATAGAACTAAAGCAGATCTAGGACTATCAGATCTAAATCATGACTAACCCTGGTCTAGAATAAGTCTACTCTAAATGGTGATTACATAAGAACTTAATCACATCTTTAAAAAGAATAAATCAGGTCTAAATGTCGTAATGGAGGGGACCAAAAAGACAGAACTTGGGGAAGGTTTAACAGTGTTTATTTACAGAAGTGCAGAGTGTAAAATGACGGTAAATCAATCGGTGAGTCGGGAGTGGGGTGTTTGCCGTGGTCCAAGGGAAGAGCAGGGTCAGAGACGGGTGAGCTGTGAGGGTCCAGGGAGCGGGATCTGGTGAGGAGCAAAAGTATTCAGTTTAGCAAAGTCAAAAGGCGCAAAAACATGAACTGAGCCGGGCAGGGTGTACCACAGAGATACGAGGACGATCTGGCGCCGAGTGTCAGGTCCTGGCTCCTCCTATCCTCCCCAGGTGCAGCTGATTGCAGATTTGCTCCAGGTGTGCACGGGAGGAGCCAAAATCTCTGCCCCAGGCTCAGGCACAGAAGGGAGGGGGGGGGAAAGGGCAAAAAAGAGCAGGACCGACAGGGATCATGACACTAAATAAGCATCAAAGCAGGGCTAAGGCAGGACTAACCAGGCCTAATTGTAAATGACATCACAAAATCTGCTTCAATTGATGTTAAAAGTGAAATATAACAGGCTGGAGCTCACTCAGCTGATTGTCCCCACCTCACAGTCGCAGGTTAGGCCCATTCAAACAGTGAAACCAGGGAAACACTGTCCAAACTTTAGTCCTCCAGAGCTGCTGCATCGTGCATGTTACATTCACACCAAATCCTCAATTAGGCTTTTATTCTGTGTGTCTGTACTACACTGACGTGCTCTGACACTGCAGAGATGCCACAAAAAAATAAAATTATACATGTTTTTTAATCATGGGCAAACGGGCTGCGGGCCGGACCGTGTTTCCTCGTGGGCCTATTGATGATCCCTGGTCTATAGGATCTGATAGGACTCTCTGTGCAGTGTATGATGGGTAAAATAATCAAATAGAAGGCCGAGCACTGACTGACACTGTCCATTTCACTGAGAGCGTCACGTGTCTCTGGTCAGATTTATGAGAGCTCTTCATTAGGTCGTGTGGACTCAAGGAGAAACCAGAGTGCCAACAAGGTCAAGTCTGTTTCTACAATGTCCAACCACAAATGGGAAGAAAATTATATCAAGTAGTACTTTTAATATTACGTATGTTGTTTGTTAGAGATGCTTTTACTTTGCTTTATAATAAATGCACCAGCCAATTCTATTTTGGCATTTTTAAATCCTGGTTTAATCTTTCCTTTATTCCCATTTAAAGTTTAAACTGTCACAGTTCTAACCTGTTAAAGTCTTTTCTGGTCTTGGGTAAGTCCGTTTAAATCTCCTTAGACCTACATTGAAACCTTCAGTCATGGTTTAGTCTTAGTTTAGTTCTAGTTTAGTCTTGGTTTAGCTCTGGTTTAATCTTGGTTTAGTTCAAGTTTAGTCTTGGTTTAGCTCTGGTTTAAGTCTTGGTTTAGCTCTGGTTTAATCTTGGTTTAGTTCTGGTTTAGTCTTGGTTTAGTTTTGGTTTAGTCTTTGTTTTGTTCTGGTTTAATCTTGGTTTAGTTTAGTCTTGGTTTAGTTCTAGTTTAGTCTTGGTTTAGTTCTGGTTTAGTCTTGGTTTAGTTCTAGTTTAGTCTTGTTTTAGCTCTGGTTTAATCTTGGTTTAGTTCTGGTTTAGTCTTGGTTTAGCTCTGGTTTAAGTCTTGGTTTTAGTTCTGGTTTAGTTCTAGTTTAATCTTGTTTTTAGTTCTGGTTTAGTCTTGGTTTGGTTTTGGTTTAGTCTTTGTTTTGTTCTGGTTTAGTCTTGGTTTAGTTCTGGTTTAATCTTGGTTTAGTTCTGGTTTAGTTTTCTGATTTAGTCAATGCAGCCATAGTTTAGTCCTGATTTTTATTTTATTTGATAACTTTAAGAATAATACATGTTCATACTCTTATTCATTACATTCACTATTTTCAGTTATAGCTCAAATTTAGTCTTTAGATACTGCATTTGGTCTGTGGGTGGGACATTGTACAGTATATCCATATCCAGACAGAACAGTGCCTATGATTTTGAATATCCAGGGAACAGTGGATCTCTTAATATGTGGGAGGATTACAGTCCGCTGGGTAATCCTGGAGTATGGATTACACTTGGAGAGATTTCAGAAAAATCTTCAAAAACGCAGCAGCAGAGGTTTGAAGAAGACATATTATGCTTGAGTCTGCTATATATTTATAGTCTATGACACCCGTGTATGTTATAATTTGCACACTTTAAATCACAATATTCATTCAAAATCATCAAATTATTCAAAATTAACTTTTCAGATCTTTTTATCATGTTATTTCTCATTTACCCTCTCAAAGTTGTATTTGGAGTGATTTGTGCAGGTCTGAGCATCTTTAATTGCTTATTTCCAAGACGCCCTTTTGCCGATCAACCCCGTTTTCCCCCAACACCAGTTTACCCCCATCGCTCTTACTTCATTCTTCAATTTTATTTTCACCAATTCACCAATCACCAATTTCCTAATTGATGATTTGGCAGCATCACATTGCCATTTTGGTATAAATTAAAAAAAATACAAATCCTCTGCTCGCTAGTGTGATGTGCAGCTTTCTATAGGAGGCCCGACAGCTGCACGGCTCTTTATTGTGATGATGTTTGGGGCGACGTCAGGTCCATTGGGCACCGCAGTTTTCTAATGTGGAAGTCAATGGAATTGTTTCTTTTATTATGGTGTTTTAGATAAATATTGCGATTTCAAATGTGCAAGTTAAAACATAATAATCAACTGGTAACTATAGAGCAGACACAAGCACAATATGTGTTCATTAATAAAACGTGAATGACTTTAGTGAAATAGAGAGTGAGATAGTCACACGCTGCATGTATTTTGGTCATCAGATCATCTTTATACTAAAAAACATATTTTGCATTTAAAAGTGCTTCTTGTTTGTGCATATACTTCAAAACATCAAGCTGGCCCTGTTAGTCTGATAATCAGGAAGTACACATTTTAATACTAGTTGTTGTTAGCTTTACAATGACAGCAAAGTCCCACTCTGGCCTCTCCAACCTGTGAAACACGTGAAAAGTGAGGAATAAATTCGGACGTTTGCAAATCGTTTAAAATGAACTAGTTCTGTTTTTCACGTTTAAAAAAATCAGCCCCTTTAAAGCAACTACACGGCCTTAACAAGTCTTCTTTCTATCTCTCCTTCTGTTACATTTCTTCTTCATTTGACCATTCTCCCACCACGTGCACCTGCCTCTTTTCTTTCTCTTCTCCTCTGTGAGTCTGCAGAGGGGAGGAATACTGCTGCTTATGCAGTGGACGTGCGAGCATGTGTGTGTGTACTCCAATGAGAGAGAGAGGGAGAGAGAAAGAGAGAGAGGGAGAGAGAGGGGGCAAAGAGAGAGATAGGGAGAGAGAGAGGGAAAAAAGAGAGAGATTGGGAGAGAGGGAGAGAGAAAGACAGAGAAGGAGAGAGAAAGAGAGGGAGAGAGAGAGAAAGAGGAAAAAGAGAGAGACAGGGAGAGAGAAAGAGAGGGAGAGAGAGGGAGAGATAAAGGGGAAAAAGAGAGAGACAGGGAGAGAGAAAGAGAGAGGGGGGAAGAGAGAGATAAGGAGAGAGAAAGGGAGAGAGGGAAAACAGAGAGAGGGAGAGAAAGGGGGAAAAGTGAGAGATAGGGAGAGAAAGAGAGAGAGGGAGATAGGGGGGAAAGAGAGAGATAGAGGGAGAGAGAGAGGGGGAGAGGAAAAGAGAAGGAGAGAGGGAAAGATAGATAGGGAGAGAGAGGGAAAGAGAGGGGGAGGGAGAGAGAGAAAGAGAGAGAGATAGGGAGAGAGAGAGGGGGAGAGAGAGAGGGGGAGGTAGAGAGAAAAAAGAGAGGGAGAGAGAAAGAGGGAAGGATGGAGAGAGAGAAAAAGAGAGAGAGATAGGGAGAGAGAAAGAAACAGAGAGATAGGGAGAGAGAGAGGGAGGGAGAGTGCAAGAGAGAAAGAGAGAGAGGGGAAGAGACACAGAACAAGCGAATAAGTGCCTGGAAAGAGAGGGAGAGAGAGGGGGGGAGAGAGGAGGAGGAAGAGAGAAAGAAAGCTAGGGAGAGAGAAAGAGAGAAAAAGAGAGAGATAGGGAAAGAGAGAGTGATGAAGAGAGATAGATAGAGGAAGAGACTCAGAACGAGCGAAGGAGTGCCTAGAAAGAGAGAGGGAGGTAGAGAGAAAAAAGAGAGGGAGAGAGAAAGAGAGAAGGAGGGAGAGAGACAAAAAGAGAGAGAGATAGGGAGAGAAAGATAGGGAGAGAGAGAGAAACAGAGAGAGAGGGAGGGAGAGTGAAAGAGAGAAAGAGAGAGAGGGGAAGAGACACAGAACAAGCGAATAAGTGCCTGGAAAGAGAGGGAGAGAGAGAGAGAGGGGGAGAGAGAGGAGAAGGGAGAGAGAAAGAGAAAGAAAGCTAGGGAGAGAGAAAGAGAGAAAAAGAGAGAGAGATAGGGAAAGAGAGAGTGAGGGAGAGAGATAGATAGAGGAAGAGACTCAGAACGAGCGAAGGAGTGCCTAGAAAGAGAGAGAGAGAGAGAGAGAGAGAGAGAGAGGGGAGGGGATCCTGGCTGTGCGCGCTGCATTGAACCGGCAACCACCACGCCACAATACCACGCATCCACCGAGCCCCACGCACCAGGCTGGCTTCCCCCGGACCTATTGTTCCCGCTTCTCATCACGCCCCCTGCGCACTACCTCCTCCACGGACCAGGGGAGCTCCGCGTAGGACATCCCCGGTCTCCTCTCACCGTCCCCGGGATTACTTCTTCCACCGGAACGAAGGGGGGCTGGACAAAAGCTTGACTTGAGCGCAGCCTGCACCGCGTGGCTCCCTCGCTGGGTTGTTTTTCTTATCCCTCTCTCCTCCGCATTGGGTAAGGAGGTACACCGGAGATCTGTGGAGCCATGGGGAGGGCGGGTAGAGCCGGAGCCTGGCCAGGGGCACCGGGGTTAGTCCCGGTTGGGGGGTCCCTGGTTCTTGGGTCTATGCTGCTTTGGATTCTAGCGGTTGTTATGGGATCGGAGGCATCGGAAACTGCAATGGAAACTAAAACAACGTATATCTGGCAAACAGGTAAGACGCACCTATACCTTACATGCACGTGTCGGTGTATGGGACACTTTTAAGGGTCTAGCAATAAAAGGGAGTCCCAGCTCTTTACACTAGAATCTCGTTTATGAATTATGTTTGTTGAGTGCTTTGTTGTGGGGTTGGTGCAGGTTAACATAGTTCCAACAGAGATTTCTGAATGGGAACTTTGGTTGTTTATTCTAAGGAAGAGTTGAATAGAGAACATTGTATACACGGATAACTATGCAATGTTTTGGTAAGTGATTAAACAATGCAAGGTCAGGAATCACCCCCATTTAAAATCCAATTATTATTCATTCAAAACGAGATAAATGCAGCAATATAAAACGGCAAAATCTTGTTTATGTTGAAATTAGTATGTTTCAATTTTATTATTATTATTATTATTATTATTATTATTATTATTATTATTATTATTATTATTATTGCATGATATAAGAATTCCCCTTTCAAAGCTGACAGGACATCCCTATCCCTTAAAAAAAAAAAAGCTGCAAAAATGACATGTTTGTGCCTCATTTTGCACTGAACACTGTAAAAAACACACATCAAATGTTATGCAAATTCCAAAGACCTCACCCCTCTTCATCTTCATGGAGTTACTGGCAGCACTTCTCCTATCAGTGTCAAAATTACAGTACTACAGTTACAGTATCAGCAGTAAAAACATGAATGAATACAGATTTTTTAACGTAAATTTGTGTTGTGTTTTCACTTTGTGCGTTCATTCATTGAATACCACCACAACACACTGGATCAAATTTGACCTACATTGACGCGACCACAGGAGAAGCAATAGAAAAACATGTGTGACTGTTCTTTTGTCGCACGTGTTTTATTATTTAAAGCTACTTATTACAAAGATTTAATTTTAGATGTATTGATCAAAATTAAAGCTTGAAATTATTTTAAATAAATCTACAATATAAAAGCAGGGGATTGCATGGTTTATTTCAGTCATGTTTATATGGTCAGGCTATTAACTGGTAAAAAAAAAAAAAGAAAAAAAAAAAGATGTTTAAAATGTTGGTCCCACTTTCTAATAACTACACATGATCTTATATTAATTACTTAACTATTATGAGCTTTAAGGCATGTTATAATGTTGTTACGTCATCAAAAACACACCTGGAGTTGTGTTTTGTTTCATTCACACATGTTTGAGCAACCCTGCATTATTATCTCCAAAGCTCAAAATGCTCAGTTCCACCTTGTGATGTCACGAAGGGGT
Source organism: Periophthalmus magnuspinnatus (assembly GCF_009829125.3). Classification (NCBI taxonomy): domain Eukaryota; kingdom Metazoa; phylum Chordata; class Actinopteri; order Gobiiformes; family Gobiidae; genus Periophthalmus; species Periophthalmus magnuspinnatus. The sequence goes on from NC_047136.2 coordinate 17,825,483, forward strand.
AGTATTCAAATTAACAGCTCCTTTAACATTTAGTTCAGTAAAGATTGGCGATTGTAGGGTTTGAATCATCCCTATGAATCTAGTGAAGGTGTATGGAGTTTAAAAACACGGTGGGGCACTTTGAATATTACCACATGACATCACAAAGTGGAGTGTTTTCTGTTTGAAAGAAGAACACAGCCTGCAGGATTTGTGTGTTAAACATGTGAAAGAAACAAAACACAACTCCGAGTATGTTTTTGATGAGGAAACAACATTATAACATAGATCAGAAAGTAGCTTAACATGGGCACTGAGTGTAGTTCTTATAAAGTTGTACCAAAATTCATCTTTTTTGCTTAAAATGATAAAAATCTGTACTTGTAATTTCAAATATTTATCAAAAAATTGTAAGCTTGTAAGTGTACCTTGTTATTTTAGCACATGATATATGAGCAATGCGTTGAAGCCATCTTGAATCCCCCACTCCCTTTGAAAACATGTGTACTCTACTGCAGTGTCTTGGGCTTTTTCACTGTCTTGCTAAAGTTGCTAAAGCTATTGTGATTTATATGTGTGTTTATTTTGGGGTGGGGGGTTGCAGGGGTTACCATTGTACCTCTGGACGTAGCATAAGGGACTCCTGAGTGTCCCATGCCGATCGCTCCACTCCTGTTCATTCATCATCCTCTCCGTCATGCGTAGAATTGATGAAGAGTAAAGTGTAGTAGTGGTAGTAGTAGTATGTGTGTGTGTGTGTGTGTGTGTGTGTGTGTGGACAGCAAGGAGCCTGCGCTTAGAAAGCACACTGCAGTGAGAGGATGAGAGCGAAAGAAGAGAGAGACGGAAAGCAAGGGAGAAAGAGGAGGGGGTGTGAGGAGAGGCAGGTGTCTGCGAGAGGGAGAAAGAGAGAGGGAGAGGGAGAGAGAGGAGAGGCAAATGTCTATGAGAGAGAGATAGAAATAAATAGAGAGGGAGAGAGAGAGAGAGAAAGAGAGAGAGAGAAAGAAACAGAAGGAGAGAGAGAAAGAAAGAGAGAGTGAGAGAGAGAGAGGAGTGGCAAATGTCCGTGAGAGAGAGAGAGAGAGGGAGAGAGAAAGAGAGGAGAGGAAAATGTCTATGAGAGAGAGGAGTGATAAATGTCTATGAGAGAGAGAGAAAGAAAGAGAGAGGGAGAGAGAGAAAGAAAGAGAGAGAGAGACAGAAAGAGAGGAGTGACAAATGTGTATGAGAGAGAGAGAGAAAGAAAGAGAGAGAGGGAAAGAAAGAGAGGGAGAGAGACAGAAAGAGAGGAGAGGCAAATGTCTATGAGAGAAAGAGAAAGAAGTAGAGAGAGAGGCAGGGAGAGAAAGAAAGAGAAAAAGAAAGAGAGAGGAGTGGCAAATGCCTATGAGAGAGAGAGAGAAAGAGAGGAGAGGAAAATTTCTATGAGAGAGAGAGAAAGAAATAGAGAGAGAGGAGTGACAAATGTCTATGAGAGAGAGGCAGAGAGAGAAAGAAAGAGAGACAGAGAAAGAAAGAGAGGAGAAGCAAATGTCTATGAGAGAAAGAGAAAGAAGTAGAGAGAGAGGCAGAGAGAGAGAAAGAAAGAGAGAAAGAGAGAGAGGAGTGGCCAATGCCTATGAGAGAGAGAGAGAAAAAGAGAGAGAAGAGGCAAATGTCTGAGAGAGGGGGAGAGGAGAGGGAAATGTCCATGAGAGAGAGAGAAAGAGAGAGAGAGGAGAGGCAAATGTCTATGAGAGAGATAAAGAGAGAGAGGAGATGCAAGAGAGAGAAGGAGAAGAGAGGCAAATGTCAGAGAGACAGTAGAAAGAGAGAGGGAGGAGAGGCAGGTGTCCATGAGAGAGGGAGAGGGAGGTGTCAATGGGAGATGGGAAAGAAATAGCAGAAATAGGGACAGAGAAAGAGGGTGAGAGAGAGAGAGAGAGAGGAGGAGTTGGGTATCAATGAAAGAGAAGAGAAAGAAAGAAGCAGTGTTTTGAGAGAGAGGAAGATGTGAAAGACAGACAGAGAGAGAGGAGAAAGAGAACAAGACTATGGTGGAGTGGCGTATGCGGTTTACCATAGACGCGGGGAAAACCAGAGCATTTGATAACTGCACACACACAGAGAGGTAGATAAAATAAATACTGGGAATCCAACAATGGACCTTATCGCTGTGAGACAAGAGTGCTTAAAGCTGCACTGTGTCACTTTTCTAATAGAGAGTCTGCCCACTGCTTGTTTTCATGGAAATGTTACAGTTTTTTGTGGAAATCCTCCCCTGTACTGTCTATCTTACATTCATTCAATCGGGTGTTTTCATTGCCTCTTTGAGTGGGCTTGCTTCTCCACAGATATGTGAGACAGAGAAGTTTAAAGCCACACTGCGGTAGGTTCCCGGCAAGGCAATAACATCTCAGTGGAGGCAGGTGGCAGATCCTCCGACAAAAAAAGTGACACAGTGCACTTTTAACATTTGAAGCTAACTCCACCTAACAACCTGAAGGTGCTGATTGCTTGTCTCCATGGTGATCAGTAGGTTGATTGCCATATCGTGGAACATTTTAGACAAGCAGACGTGATGTCGTACTCTGATTCAAAGGTCGACGGTTCAAATCTCACTGTCGACAGATCCACTGACCCACAGGTTGGCGGTGCGATTCCCGCTCCCACAGATGAATGCTGACATTGTGTCCTTGTGCATGACACTTAACATCACAAAAACAAATGTGAGCGTTGCTATCATTTTACCAACTGAACCCTGAAAATTTACATAATGCACTTTATATTTCTCATGTTGTGCTAAATGGTTGTTGTTTCTATGCTGGTTTTGTTGTGTAATTGGATAGAATCAACTAAGTAATTGAACTTGCAAAAAGATTATGATCGGGTCAACAAGTCTTTCCAGGGACATCTGCACATTCTGACATCTCAAAACAATATGAAACTTGATTTGTATCCATGAGTTTAGAATGATATAGCAAATTAACAAAATATTATGTCTGAATGCTCAAAAGTCCACACAATGGCGCCTACAAACTGGAAACTGAAAATATAACATAAATACTCCCAATTCAATCAATATCTTGCACATCCTTGACTAATATTCTCCAACCCAAGGCCAGAACCCATAGTTTAAGAGACACAATACTTTTGCATGGTCCGCTGAACTGGGAGGTGGAGTGGCAGTTGTAGTTGAAGTAGTGAAGGCTGATGGGAGTTTGAGTTCAAATCAATGCTCCTCTTCCGTCCTCTTCTTCACTACTGCTGTCTAATCTCACTGTGTGCCTGTGAATCAATGCACTGGTTTCACTGGGAAGGCCATCCCCTCTCCCAGTACTCCGGGCCGATCAATGCCCGAGCAGGAGCGCAGCCGGTGCAGATCAATGTGTCGGCCTGGGAGAAGCTTAACACCTGCTTCAGTTGTTAATGTTATGCAATGGGACTAAGCTACGTGGCTATTGTGGTGAAGAATGGGCTGGTTTAATCAGGTGAAATAAATGGTCAGCTTTATACGTAGCATCAAGAGCGCTCTTTTTTTAAATCATTCAAGAACCAAGAAGTAAGCTAAACCAGATGCATTGTTAGCATGCTAGTTACTGACAGCATTACTATTTGGTTGCACCGATTCAACTTTTTCAGTTTCAATACCGATTTCGATACTTTGGCTTTGCTGATACCCGATATTAACCAACCAAACCAGGGCAAGTTGTAACACCAACCTCTAAGAAAATGTACATTTTGTAACTTTTTAGCATGTAACTTTTTAGCCAAATAGACCAAAATATACTAAAATAAAAGCATGTTTTCCAGTTGGTTGTGTGTTATTGTCCTGAAAAACAATAGTCATGAGCTGGCTTGCATCTCCACAAACCTGACCCTTATTTGGCCATATGATGGCTATAATATTCCACAGTATGGCATAAAACTTATCCAACACTATGGAGAATGTTCTGAAGTATGGTTTTAACTTTCTATTTCCATGGTATTATGCAGGTGATATGCCACTTCCAGAAAGTTACACACTGTAGCTTTAAATAGCATATATTGGGGTTCCTAAGTTGTAATTACTATTCAATTACATTACAAAAAACAGCATTACCTGTTTGCCATAGGCTCTAAAACATGTAATTTTCTACTTAAAATTATTGATTTCCAAATACCAAAGTTGAGTACTTATTAATGTACCCATATTATTTTCTGATCTGTGTTATAATGTTATTTCTTCATCAAAAATATCCTGGGAGTTTTGTTTTGTTTCATTCACACAGAGCATTTTGAGCTGTAGAGATGTAGACAGACTAATAATCCAGAGTTACTCAAACACGTGTGAATGAAACAAAACAGCAGGTATGTTTTAGAGGAGGTTATAACAGTATTATAACATGTCTTACATCTCCCAGGAGTCAATTTGACCTAATATAGGGCCTTTGATACACAATTAAGCATTTTGTACATGGAATACCAAATTTGTGTTGGCAGCGCCCCAATGCCCTGAGCATTTATTTTAACTGTACTAACCAATTTTGCCTCAAGTGGACTTCGGAAGGAATTACACAATGTTATGTATTTTATGCTTCAGTGACAGATCAAACCACATTACGTCGACCAGTACACCCGCGACACTTGACAAGCCTTAAATAGCCTACTCCGCTTGGGTTGAAATTTTAATGCTGACTTGCTGAGTGCCCCTTATAGTTAGAGTCTACTACACCATTGTTACTTTTACAGTGGATTTCTGCCTAGCAACACTCAAGCACTTACACTGTACTTGCACCCACTTCTGCAAGCTCATTTAAATTGACTAAAAAAAAAAAAAAAAAAAAAAAAATGGGGTTGTACATTGTCTTCTTCAAAACACTAGCTGGGATGTTGGCTGGAATGCTGGAATTCTTGTTAACTCCAAAACAAAAACTGTGTCTGCTATTCCTCACAGTTCAAAAACAGTATAAGGTTTTGTTTTTGTTTTTTTAAACATAATTTACATAATCAAAATAGTTCCTATGCTAGCCCAAAAATATCACTAGAACTTATTGGTGAGCTGTTTCTAGAGATTTTAAACAATCAGGATCAGCACCACCTATGAAAAAACAGTCAGTCTCTAATGAGTTTAATCCTGCTTTTGTCCTGGTTTAGACCTGGTTTAATCTTGGTTTGAATATCATATTTAGTCCAGTCTGAGTTCAAGACTAGTCCCAGTTTTGTCCTGATTAAGTCCTAGTTTAGTCTAGACTGGTATAGTCCTGGGTCATTTCTAGTTTAGTCCTGTTTTTGTCCTGGTTCAGTCCTGGTTTGTTTATCTTATTTAGTACAGTATGCCTTCTGTTAAGCAAGCTCCACACGTAGAGAGCTCCTGCACATTGGAAAAGGGTCAGGCACCTTCGTTCTCTGCATTAACTAGGCTACACATAACACTGCCAGCCTCATCTCTAACCGGGAAGGGGTGAGCGAACGGGAGAGGATGGGGGAGTCGCGTCTTTCCCCTCGCTCCTTGGATCTGAATAAATGGAAAAGTTCTGCGTCCCAAATCAAACTATTGTATCTGTTTAGTCAGATCATAAAAGACATCACACTTTGAACCCATTTTCAGTGGTTTCGTCGCTCCATTGATTTGGCGTTCTCAGACTCGCCGGCACAAAGCGCATCTTAAACTTTAGGCCTGAAATTAGCTTTGGTTAGCTTGAGGCTTAAGCTGGAGATGGAGCACGTTCCAGCTCAGGATTTCAGCATAAGCCTAGATTTGTTAAGCGACTTCGATGGAATACGCCCAATGTGTCATCTGTGCCTACCAGTTCAAATACAGTATACGATTTGTTTTTCCTTTGTCAACTGACATCTTCCATGTCTATTTGCTGTTGTTTACCTAAAATTTGTGTTACCCCCCGCGCGGTATTACTACTCATACCTCCTGCCGTGTAAAGACATGCTAGGGTATTAAGGCTAGCGAAAGTGAGCAGATTGGCCAGACAAAGCTAACCTAGATACCCCCGCAGAGATGTTTGTGCACGGCTTACGGACTCCCCTCCCAACCCCTCCCATCCCGGTAGAGCGTTGCTGCGGCGAGTTTCACTACCGCGCACAGATGTTGCCTTGTATGGAGTGTTTTTAGGCATTTTGTCTTCAATGAGGCAGTTGTTATTTGTGAGCACTGGGATCATGCCGGCTCATTCAAGGATTTGGTGGTTTTGAATGCGGTTGAATGTTGTGGGTTTTCAAACTGGGAAGACCTTTATTCAAGTGTCAACACATGCTCTGTGCTGGCAGATTGTAAATGTTATTGCGCTAACTGAGGCGGGTTTGTTGTTGCTTGTATGGTTTAACAGAAGAAATGGTTGTAGTGATAATAGTTTCCATAATTGTGGCAAAAAATCTTGCAGTCCTGGATTAGAACTGGTTTTGTGCCAATTTAGATTCACTTTAGTCCTGCATTAGATGTTTTTTTTTCAAGCACTAGTACTTCAATTACACCTTTTTTGTTTTTTGGTATCAAACGACCCAGAGCAACAGTGTATTTTATTGTATTCTATGTGTGTGCATCTTACTGGTATTTACCGTCATTAGCTTTAGCATTAGTACATCAAGATAAACGTATAATAAGTAGTAAAGCACACTGCTAAATGTGGATACTTTATATAGGCCAAATTACTGTTTAGATCAGCACATAGATGACTCCATTGATAGAAAGAACACTTGTAGGTCTCCAGAAGGTTTTGTGTTGATTAAGATGGGTTGACTACTGAGAATTGTTTTTGAAAAAGTATGAGATTGGTTAATTGGTTAAATTTGAGCAGGATACTTCAACAAAAATGTATTCTTTTTTCATAAGTGACTCATTTTTACATCCTGATTGTTAATGACATGTCCAGTGTGCTATGCCCTTAACATTACATATCACATTATTTTTCTGCTAACCTATAGAATATGGCATATGCTGCTGTGAGACCATGCAGCCCCTGTAGTGTACGTCTTCTCACATCTATTGCCTAATGTTTATGGGCTTGTCACTTTCTTCAGTGTCCACACAGAGAAGCCAAAGATAAAAGGATGTTTGCTTTACAATTTCTTTTTACTTAAAGTCGACCTATTATGCAAAATCAGTGTTTTAGAGCTTTTAACCATGTTACAGTTGTTTCCCCTCACCATTTACTCACCTGAAGTTGTATTTGGCAATCTTTAAATGCTTATTTTCAAGACGCCATATTGCTGATCAACCCCCATTTCACCGCCACCGGCAGACAGCCACTGCTCTGTACTTACTTTGTTTAATTTTCCTAATCAATGATATGCACAGGATTCGGCAGCATTGCATAGTCATTTCGATATAAATTAAAAAAATAAATAAATCCACTGCTCGCTAGTGTGATCTGCAGCTATCCATTAGAGGTGCCGATTCTTTGTTGCAATAACGTTTACTGCGACATTCATTCTATTGGGAACACAGTTTTCTAACATTCGCTTCTTTTAAGCCATTTTAGATGAATATTGCAATTTAAAATGAGCAAATTATAACATGATCCACGGGGGTCATAGATAGATATATAGCAGACACAAGCACAATAGTTCTTCTTTAAATTGAATTTTTTCATATATAATGTTAAGTATTGCACGTTTTAAACACTTAAAATAGTTTAATAATATTAAAATGTTGTAATTTTAAAATTAAAGGTGCACTATGTAACTTTTCTGGTGGACAGATAGTCACCAGCTTGCCTTTATAGAAATTGTATTGCTTTGCTGAGAATGTTCCACAACATGGCATTTATTTCGATGTGTTTTTATTGCTAAAAATATCTTGAAAAACATGAATTGCTATTGTGAGTGGGGGTCAACTCTCTATATATCGTCCCAGTAACTCAGGATGGCGTCATCTGTGCTCCATCTCCATGGAGACAAGCAGGTGATGTAGCATCCACCACAAATTATATAGTGCAACTTAAAATTGTCAAAACACAGCCATAATGTATAATCATAAAGTTACTGAATTTTGCATTGCAACACTCTAATTTCCTTCCTAGGACAAATAAAGTTAATCGTATCTCAAACAAAATAGCTAAAACCACTTCACAGTCTGTAGCAATATCTTGAAATTCACAAGCAAAATTTTTAAAAGCTGGTATTGTAATGAGTATCTTAAAATAACTTGCGAGCCTCCTACCTTCTCTCTTTCCCCTTAATACTCTATGTAGGCTGGCCATTTCCTCCAACTGTCACATTTTAGAAAGTGACAATAACATGTAAAAGATCCAAGTTAATGACTGGGGCCGTCCCCCTACCCTTTTACCTCTTTACCCCTCACACCCTCACACCCAGTATCCCCTTTAACCCAACTGAATAGAGGCCATTTGGGGACAGACTAACCCGCACACGTCCATAGCATAACGACAACAGTGGCCGGTGCATTGTGGATCTCTCCAGTGCAGATGTGTCCTACCCTAGAACAAAAGCCACGGAGAAGCCTTCCTCCTAGCCACATGGTCACGCCTTTTGTTCCCATCCAAATTCCCAATAGAACAACTCCCCCACAGACAGAATGACATCCACTGCAGGAGCACCATCGGCTGCTGTCGGAGGGTGACCTTTGACCCTGGCATGAGTGGGGTCTCGGCGGTATTGGTGGTAAGGAGTGGGGGCTTAGGAGGTAAAGAGAGTGGGGGTAAAAGAGGGAGAGATGAAAATGGTACAGCTCAAGTGTTGCCAATGGTTTAATGCGTTTAGTTTAGGTTAAGGAGCTCAGTGGCTGTTAGTTGCTATACAGAGAAGATAAAGGATAATTACAGATAGTAAATATGTGGACGTTAGTACTGCCATGATTTAAAGTGAATTAGAATGTTGATTTTGATATCCGTAGTTTTGATTATAGCTTAGAATTATATGATTGTAAAGTGGTTGCAGTTTAACCTCGCTCTCATCAGAAAAGTGAATAGCTCGTATCAAATTTGTTGTAATTCGAAAGCCTTTTAAAACATCTTTAGTTACCATGGTTTTGAACGAACCTCAGGAATAAAACCTATGTGTGGTGGCAAATACGCAAACCATTTCACCAACATTTCTGTATCTTTATGATATTGTTCTTTTCTCCAGATTGTGTATCCTCAATATTGTGTTGTTGATCTCAGTGTGATGCTATGTCTTGTAATACTCTATGACTCACTCTACTCACTGAACCAACGTCGACCTATTGATCCAAGTGATGGTGCTTCCCAAAATATCCGCAGTATCAACTGGAATGTGGTGTATCATGTATCTTAACCATCCTCACAAGAAAAATGCTAAACACAAGACCATTTTCCTCTGGGGCTGTAGTCGACTAAAGACATTCTTGGAGGACAATTTGTGCATAAAAGCTCTCAAAACTATTACGTATCTCTATGTGTATAACCCAAACTGCAAAAACAATTATCACATTGACACATAAACCATTACAAGAATAACAAAAGGTGTCAACCCTGAAATAAGCACAAAATATCAGATCACTACAATATAAATACAAAAAAAATAAATAAAAAAATCAAGTCTTCAGTTAACTTACTCACTCACTAACTTCTCTTTCTGCTGCTGTCCCATATAAATCTAAGTATAATAATTCGTCAACTAATACAAATTTTGATCAACTAAGACACCACCACCGACCGTTTAATCGGCCAAACGACTACAGCCCTATCTTCCTCACATATTATTATTTGTATTTATTTTTTGCGGCACATATTTACCACTGATTACTGCCTGTTGTTGATTCAAACACACTTGAAGAGATTGGCCTTCGCAGATGAGAGGCTACACATTTATTTCAGCTTTTTCCACGAACTCATCAGCTGGCAGATTGCGCTCATTACCGGTGGAGGATTTGAAGGAGGTACTTGCAGCTGTTCAGTTGCCGTGCCTGGCAGGACGCCCCAGGTGAAGCAGAGACAGGCGTATAAACAAACAGACTGTTGACTCATTGGCCCATTTGACACAGAGCAAAAACAGATTTCAGTAGTATATTGCACAGTGGTGAGCAATGTGTTGAATGTTGATTTTTTATGAAGTGTTCTGTCTGGTTTTGTGCATTTGGCATTCATTTCAGATATAATTTTAATATGCAGCAGAAAGGGCTTAGCATTCACCCACAAAAGCTCATGGTCGGATCTAACTCTATCCCACCCCGGAGCGTTGCGTACTAGTGTTACCATTGTGCAAGACACTTTACCCTCCTTGTATGGATGTGGTCTGTGAGTGAGTAATTAGCAGTGACAGACTGACAGCCTCACTTCTGTTAGTCTACCCCAAGGCAGCTGTGGCTACGATCACTGTGAACATAGACCATATAAAGAAGTGGATTAAGTGAGTGTGATTTCACCCATAGCGTTCAGCTCCAGTCAAATGAAGCTCATTGAGGTTAACAGTTATAGGGGCGAATTTGGAGCCAGGTTCAATATTTGGTATTCTGCTCACAGGTATCATAGCAACCAAAGAGCCAATCCCAGGTGAGGCTGTTGAAGGTTACACCCCTTTCCACCCACACCGCTGGTTTAGTCAATCAAACCTGTTGCTAACACTAGCAGGAGTGACCTCGAGGAAAGAAGGCACGTGATTTGACTGTTGTTAATGGTCATATCTTAATTTACGGACAAAATAGCAAAATAAAAACAAAAGGATGTAGGGTGAGTTAATATGAACATTTTAAGGCCAAAATGATGAGGCTCACTGCAGCAGTGACAGAGAGAGGGGCCACAGTTTTTCAGTAGAAAGTGAACTGAAGCCAGAGTTGATGGAGCCGTGGACCCATAATCACTTCCTATTTGGAACACGCTGGCTAGAACACTAGCTATGTTCATTTATATATACAGTCTATGTGGTGAATGAATAATGTAATATAAAGTTTCTTCAGAATTACTCGTGTTTGGTTTTTTTTTTGATAAGATCATTGTTGAGACATAGGCCTAGATGAATAGCTGATTTTAAAAATAATAACTATCTCAACCTCAAAACAGCTACAAAAAGAACAATTTTACATTGGTTTAACAATATTTTCAAGCTGATTGCTTCTTGCTAATGTGTAATTCTTTATGCTAGGTATAGTGGTAAAAGAAGGACCACTGGCCCATTGTTCATCAGGAGTGGGACTATCCCTCTTAAACAGCTGAGACTGTTATTAACTACTTATCCTGATGAGCTAAAGGGGCTGTCTGTTAGCTGCTCGTCATGCTAATGAGTGGTGTAGGCTACTGGGGTTGAGTCTCACTGTGGAACATAAACCAGTTTAATATTTCAATAGGGGGAAAGAAAACATAACTTCAAGTCTGTTATTGATCAACATTGTAACATGGTTTATGGCCCCACAAGTGAGTTTAGAAGGTGATACAGAATATTCAGGGCTGGTGTTTGCTGATATATCTATTAATAATTTTTCCCCTGCCTTTTCCACTAAACTTGAAGTTGTGGAAGAACTACTGCTTTGTTGCTTCTTCATAAATACAAACTGATATTAAAACTAGTATTGTAAGAAGATACTCATTTTAACTAAATGATACTAAAAAGTCACATTCACAGGACAGAAATGAACCTTTTCTGAATAAATTTGGAATTATCTTCAATTGTATCAGAACATATATAAGACACAGAGACTAGTATAGACCACTATGGAACATACCTGGACGGCTGTTAGATTACACAGATACAAGGCCACACTGTAATATAAAAGAAAGTACTACAGTTTAATGTTGACAGAAATGACTATGGTCTAAATGTGTGTTTTTAAATAATCATTATGGTATGAGTTTTGGTGTGTTGTCTATTCCTTAGTAACAAAATAAGGTTTGAAATTTTAGTATTGTGACACCACTAATCTCTACCTAAGCTGTTTCCCACACAGGAGTATCTTTGGCACGTAAAAACCCAACTGTTTCGGATCAGGTTGAAAAATCTGCCAACAACTCGCACCCTCTCCTCCTATTATCCGCTGTATTACCCCAGCACTTGACAAGAATGCATAATGATCCAGTTTGGGATCCGAACAAAAGCCCCAATGACACTGCAATTTGTCGCGCAACCGCCTCTTCTCTTTCTTTCCGATGTTCTTTTTATTTGGCTATTCAAGCAACAGAAGAACCACCCATTCAGAGGGGCAGTACTGGCTCGTTACAGCCAGGGACGAAGTGTGAAAGGGGGGTTGGAAGAGCAGCGTCAACACCCCACCTCCGCACTGCTGACATGGGCAAGAGTAATTACGCCAGAGTGGGAACTGTTGGATTCGATAGGGGAGTCCACTGTAGAGGCCACCTTGTCGAATAAGTGATAAGCTGAGGAATGGAGTATGTGAAGTGAAAGTGGTGTGGGTACTGGGTTAGCAACAGAAATCTTTACGTGCACGCCAGGAAAACTGGATAACGGCCCTAGTTGGATTTTAACAGATTTGTTCGAAATGTTAGTAAACCCAGGAACTACGATTGAGGTGTGTCTCATATATGTACTTGGATACTTGCTGCACGTAAGAGCGTTGTCCAGTTTACTTTAGACACAGACTAGGAGAGGCATTCAACAGTAACGGGTTAGATAAGCAGTGATGAAAAACTACAACCTCTCCACTGAACACAAGTTGCTTTGTTTTAGTCATCTACGTAATAGTAGGGTGACCCGGGACAGTCCCAATTTTGAGTTTTGTGACCGCTGTCCCGGTAGATTAATCCAAAACCATTGATGTGTTACAGTTTTATACAAGAAATGTCCCAGGTGTCCCTATTTTTGACCAATCTGATACCCTGCAAGAGTAAGGGGGGAATATATTGTCATATGTTTAGCAAAAATACATAAAACCATGCTTGAAAAATGACCACAGGGCAAAAAAAAAAAAAAAAAAAATGCACCAGGAGTCCCTCAGATTATATACTGACCCACTGAATTTGGTTGTACAGCGAAAATAGAATGCAGAGGTTATAAACTATTTGACAGCAGTTGTTACGATAATGTCACATGTGTCTATACTGCAACTACTACCACTATGGCTGTCTACTGCTACTTATACTTGAAACAAAGTGGTACTAGATGCAAGGAAAACAGTGGAATGTGATGAAATTGATTGAATTCATATTATAAAACAAGCATCTACTACCGCATACTATCACTACTACTGCAAAAGCTACTACTACTACTGCAAATAATACCACTACCAATCCTACTACAACAGAAGTTAATTGAATTCATATAATTATTGTAGTATTGTTATTTAACATACATATACTGCAAATACTACCACCACCGCCACTACCAATCCTACAATTACTTCTACAGCCACTACTACTACTCCTACTACTACCAAACTGATTATACCAATCCTACCACCACTAATACAACTACCGATCTGCTACTAATCCTACTACAACTGCTACTGCTATTGCTACAGAATTTAACCAGGACTTGACTAAACCAAAAGCGTCATGAACTGTAAATTAACACTCCAACCCAAGCCACTGTCTACAAAGTGGTAGTATGTGCTCGCAAGGCTAACATACTGTACGCTACAAGGCATATATTTTGCTTTTTCATCAAGTTACATCTCATTCCATGATTGAACCTCTTAAAGGCAGCCGGCAATACTATCATTTGTTATAAACCTTAATGCACTTGTCATCTGCTATCAAGTACACACTCTTATTACCAAAGACGTCTTCAGAATGATGATATATGGGCTCCTAGCTTCACTGGACATTGGATTGTAGAGGTCATCTGTTGACCCGTGGTGTGCCAGGTGACAGATGGAGGAACTTAGGCGGCTCTTGGCACCGCTAACAGCAATGGGTAGACTGATTTTGAATTTAATGCGGCTAAGCTAAGTTTCATGATTAGTTTGTTATAGTGTGAATGAATAAAATTAGCTTGTACAAATAATAATATAATAATAACAATGCCTTAATCTTACATAGTGCTTTTCCAGACACTCAAAGAAGTTTTACAATTTTGCGTGTTATTCATTCACTCTACACTCAGCGGCCCTAGGGTAGACTGACGAAAGTGAGGCTGCCAATCCGACCATCATCAACACTCAAACACACTCACACTTTCACAGTAGGCAGTGTGGGTGAAGTGCATTGCCTAAGGACACAACGACACAACACCCCACTGTGACACCTGGAATTCCCTGCAATCTTCCATCCAAGTCCTGTTGAATATTGTGTTGCAAAAGTGGAGTGACAAAGCTGGACTAAGTCAGTTGTCTTTGTGCACAACGGTAGCTGTCTAGTTCCAGTCAGAGGGACAGTTGGATCGACCATTTCCAGCGTAATGTAATGTCTATGAGGTTTTTGTTGATTGTGCTAAATACTACCTTTAAAATACTACTACTACTACTACTACAAAAAAAAGCAGATGTGTCCTCCAGTGAAGTTTTCCTCACATATTTAAAGTTGTGGGTGGATGTCACGTTGTCAGTTACATTGACCCACTGCCTGATTTGTCAGTATTCATTGATTTTAGAGCCACTTGGCAAAAACTTCATAGACATTACATTATGTCGGAAATGGTCGAGCCGACTTTCCCTCTGATTGGAACTAGCCGGTTATCGTTATGCACAGAGCCAATTGACTGGCTCCAGCTTTGCCACTCCACTTTTGCGACCCAATTTTCTCCCTATTACCAGCTTTTTCCTACACTCTAAATTCATCAAAACACCAGTGTCCCCCAACAACTGGTGCCCCTAACTAACTGTGGACCTCATTATGCTAAGAAGGGCAAGATAAAAGCCTAGCATCTGCAGTTAGCCGCGGCCAAAAGCAATACATCCCATTGCCAGACTCCAAACACAACAAATGTGGGGTCTAAAACAATGTGGAGCTGGCTAACCCCATTATAGCGATTAGCCATGTCTTCCTGTTCCTAGATAAACATCCCTACTGAATAACTGCATGGGGCGAGCTAGCAGCTGGCGGCAAGGTACGATTAGCCCCGAGGAAACGTCCAAAGGATTGGTGCATAAGCTAAGCCTTAAAGAGCTTTGCATCAACCTGCTCCTACCTTCCCACGCTGGACTCAATTAGCGTTCAGCTACAAATGAGCTAAGATAGTAACTGGGATAACCTACTGACTTACAAATGGGGGTAGTGCAGTCAGTAGCCTAGTAAACCTAACACAAACTACATTAGAATGTATTAATACAGTAATATATAACCTACTTATTTGCATTCTTGTAGTCTGAGTAAACCAGTAGACAAAGTACTACTACACCTTCTTTTATTATTACTACAAAATTTTCCTGTATATGAACAGATTTTGTTGTTGTTTTTACTTTTACGAGTGCACATTTACTACTTATACTAGTACTATATTACTAGCCCTCCTCATCCTACTACTACTACTACTACTGCTAAAACTACTACTACAGCTATACTCATCACTCTTTATTACTTGTTACATCACTTGTTATTAGTACTACTTCTTCTATCACTTCCACTAGTTTACTATTACTACTCCTACCACTACTACTTCTTCTACTGCTACCACTTCTTACTACTTCATTACTTCAGTCTGCTAACACTAAGCTACTCCTCTCAGCTGTTACTTTTCACATTATGACTAGTACTTGCAGCACATATATCACTTCATTTCAGTTTATTGTGCATTCACCTTGTCAAAAATGCATGAATTGGTAACACAAGGAGGAGAAAACTGCACAGGTTTGGTCATCTTAACTATCTGTTCTAATCCTTCTGTATGTCAGCATTCACAGTTGCAGATACTTTCAAATCACATTTTTTACTTGGCTTCCCTGACGATTAGCTCAGATTTTCACCATTACGCCCACTGCTCTGTACTAACTTTGTTCTCCAATTTTATTTTCTTAATTGGTGATATGCATAGAATTCAGCAACGTCGTGTTGTTTTTTGCGATTTTCTAACATGGAATTCAACAGACTTGTTTCGTTTATGAAGTTGCTCTAATAGTTGAAGTTGATTAATATTTTGATTTTAAATGTGCAAATGATAACATAATGATCAATGGGTATCATTGATTATAACTATATAGAGGACGATATTTCTTCTTTAAGCTTCCATAATAGAGTTTAACTGCTTCATTTGACCACCTGAAATCCACTCAGTTTGACTTAGCACTAATGGGACTTAGTTCATGATATAATTAGGCTGTCAGTCATACAGTTTAACAGGAGTGTCTGTACATTTCATAAGATTCACGTCACTTGTGCATGTACAGTACAAATAAATTTGCTGATAGATTTCTGTAACTGTGTATTAGTAAATATCACTAACATATTTTGTGGCCTGACCTTAGAGAGTGAGACTTAGTCAGTGCATAAATGTTTTCATTATTTGAGCTAAGCATAATTAATAGTTTAATTAGTTTTTCACAGAAAGATTGGAACTTCTAATCATAACTTAAAGATCAACCTATTTGCTTAGTTAAATCCAGGCGGTGACTTTTTTTTGGCCAGGCAGTGTATTTAAAACTTGGGTTAAAAAGTAAAAACTCTTTGTGGTTTACACCTGGTTTATATAAATCTTTCCCGTCATTTATTTAAAAATATGGTATGAACTACTGGACCAGAAAAAAAATAACTACTGCATCACTTTTATGAACAGAATGGCAATTTTTTTTTTTTATATGGGTTGAGTATTGGTTTAGACCTATTCAATCTTCAAAGATATTGAAGTATTGATACTAAAAAAGTCACATTCACAGGACAAAAATGAACCTTTCCTGAACATCTTTAGAATGATCTTAAGCTGTACAAATAAAAACAACAACAAACAAGTATAAGATCACATAGATTAGTATTCACCCATGGACCACTATGGACCCTCCTGTACGACTGAGGCATTACACAGATATAAAACCACATGATAATATAAAGTACTATCATTTAATGTTGAAAATCATAATTTATTGTCCAGATAAAAGTGTCTTTTATTATCATTGTGGTATCAGAATCAGTATTGCGTATCCTTAGTTTCGAATGTCTCTACCCTCTACCCTCTCTCTCCCCATTTCACACTGTAAATGTCCTAATAAAGTCTTTGGGGCAGAATCTCTTAAAGAAAAGGTCCAGGGCTAAAACAACCGTAGGCAAACCAGTAGAGTCAAACTTTGCAACCTCTCTATTTATTATTTTTCAAACATCTCACTATTGACACTCCTCCAGGAATTACTTTCTTCTCCTCTCTACCATGCAGCTCCAACTGACATACTGTTGCTATAAATATAAAGTGGCGGATGTGGAATAGTTTACCCCTACGCGTGCAAACACCATGAAAACTTCCCTAAATAGGCTCACTTAACTGCAGTCATCTCTGTATTATTCATCAGAGCTGGAGACACAGTTCTAGCAGGCTTCCTCTTCCTAATGAGAACCTGAGGAAAGGAGCAGAGTCAAAACAGCACCAGTCTGGCTATGAGAGCACGGCACAGACGCACACAGCCACTTTAATAAATGATCGAGTGGATGGAAAGAGGGTAAGCAGAGATTCATGAATGGAAGACAAATTCAGGTAAAAAAAAGTCATATTAAAAGTCGTTCAAGTAGGTTCCACTTTAAAAGAAAATATGCTTCGCTACTCTTGGATAAGTGGCGACAATTTATTCACGCTAAAGCTTTTGTCCAGTTGACTGAATACATTTTCTTATGTAAGTGTATTAAAAAGTATATCCAGTGCTGTTTGGTAGGAACTGGAAAATGAATATTGACTGATTGTTTATGTGTACAGGTAGAGGCATTAGTAAGATGTTGAATTGTTGGGGAAAAGGTCTTACGGTGCAGTTTGCTGTTTAATTGCCAGATTGCAATTGTTGTCCTGCTTTATGGTTAATATCTCTGTAGTTACTCGGCCTATCCGCCTGAAACAAAACAGACACTAAGTTCAATGTCTTCTCTGTCACTATAAGTAAACAAAAGTGAAATGATGTAATAGCTTCAGAAAGTGGTGCCATTATTCGACTGCAATGGTGTAATTGTTGCCAAAAGTACTTTAAACCATATGATCGTTTTCTATTGTAAAGGCTGGTACTTTTCCTTCCATTGGATCTGATGTTTTTTTCAATGGGGGTGTTAGCTTCAGTGTTAGCCACCAAACATCACAAACAAAGAGCGTCTGAGTGCGTGACTTGCCTTTAAGCTAGCCGGTGTACCCAGCATAATTAAGTTACCTCTAGTTTGCAGCTGATGTCTTGCTACTTTTTCCGGTTAATGACGTCGCTTTGTCAGTGGAGCGTAGTCTCTGATTGTTGCCTCAAACACCAAAAAGTGCAGCATTTTCAACTTTTGGACACGCAAACAAAGCATCTGATGCCTGAACGCTCAAGACGCACTGCATCAATTCCAGATTCGCGCTGCTCTGACGCCTGAAAACACGCTGCAAAAACACAGGGCGGCTAAGATACGCATCCACCATAGACTCTGCATGTTGACTCGATGCCCTTGACGCCCCGGTGTGAACGCACCATTACATGTGTTTTAGTGCCAGTTATACAGATAATAGTTGCCTTATATACAGGTAATAGTTGCAGTAGTACAACACAATGGCAAAGTTGTGGTTAACCTAGAAAACTTTAAACCAGGTATGTAAGCTACACAGAAGCTTAATATGACAGTAAATGTGTGGTGCTCAACACAGTCAGGGACTTCCACACATCAACTTTAACTGCACACATGCTGCGACCTTGCTTTTATCGACTTGTAATTCCAAAACAGTGTAGATTCAATTACTGATACGGCGTCCGTAAGGGAGCAACATGGGACTAAAGACAAGCCATTCTGCTCCCCAGTGGTGAACCGTGCCCTCAGGACCAAGGCCTCATATTTTACTATCAGTAAAAATGCCAAAACTGCTTCAGCCTCCGCCTCAGCCCCGCATACACCTGCAGAGGTGAATATGAGGCAGAGCTCGCTGCAGACACATGATTAGAACCAATCAGTTTTCAATGAGCATGAAATATGAGCCGTACTGAATATCCACAACCACTGTTGTTAGAAGATAACTGCGCTGACAGTCTTAATGCTTAAATGCATAAAAACGTGAGCAGTGAGAATGACACTCGTAGCTAATCTTCACATTCTTCCACATCACAAACCATCAGCTGATCCATACAGCCACACAAGCACACATTTATAAAATGTTTGATATATTTTGTGCAATTTGTCCAATTTAATAATATATATAATCTCAAATTTACAAATGTTGAATTGTTTGGGGCTTCTGCGAAGGCCACAAGTCCCTGACGGTTCCCCTCTGCTGCTCTCATTAGAAGACAGTGTGGACATTGACTGACACTTTCATCATAGACAATCATTCACAGTAAGTTGTTGTTTAGGAAGGATGACTAGGAATGTTACAATTTGATTTAAAAAAAAATATTTTAAAATCAATGTTGCACTTTGATGACAACGCAACTCAAAATATTACTTTAGTCAACACATGTTTTTGAGTATTTAGCTAATATTTTACACCAAATTCCATACACAATTATTTACATTCATATAATTGGAGTTGGTAATGTTGGTGAAGTGCCTTGCCCAGGGACACGACAATGCAGGCAACATTTTAACTGGCAATCCTCTGGTTATGGGATGTCAACTTTGCCACTAACATCCCATACAGTCTCATAGAATATTTGTTTATTCATTGTGCTGCATGAAGATTGTGATGTGGGTGAAGTGCCTTGCCAAAGGACCCAAGTCTAGTGAGTCAGAAAATGTAACTTTTCCTGAGTCACTTTTGAATGTTTTCAATCATCAGAACGCATATAGTGCCACATGGTAATATTGAAGAAACTCCTATTTATCATCGCTGGTGTATTGAAATCGGTATAAAGTAGCTCACTTTTTCGTTAGTATCAATATTGTGTTTGAAATTTTAATATTGTGACTCTATGCAAGATTTGAACTGGCAACCCTCTGGACAGTAGAGTTACACCAGTAGCATGACTCCGAGCGTAGGTTGGGGCACCTAACTTCCCCAGCCACTGTCACTCCACTGCTCCATCTTAATCCTCCATTTCACACAAAGTAGCCCTGAAAGTAGCTCACTGTTTGATTAAGCATCTAATCACTAGAAACGTGAAGCTAAAAGCGAGTTATTTTAGCCACTAGAAAACTCCTCAGATGTCCGATTCCTGCATGGGTTTATCATGGGGTTTATTCAGCACTGTTTGAACCTGCTGTATGCACAAGCCCCTCTGGTTGTAAAAGCACATGCAGAGAGCTCGGCATGGTCTCTGTAGCACAGGACAACAACACAAGTTAATGAGACGTTTAGAACAGTGTGTTTGCAGTTTGCTCAGTGGCCAGTAGGGTGTACTAAAGAACACCCTGACTACAACTACGCTTCAAACAGGAAAAAGTTAAGAGAAAATGGGATTATTTGGATATAATTCCTAACTATTTAATTATGCGTTTGACATGTGCCTGTATCAGTATCTTGTTAATACCTTACCTGTGCAGTTAAAGTACAAATTTTGCAATATCTTCTTGCTGGTGTAAAATGACCCAGGCTATTAGACCGCTTGAACATTGCATATTTTTATAAGGTTGGCAAGTAGCGTAAAAAAGTGCTAAGTGTGTGAAAATGATTGATGGCTAATTTGCTGCATGCCGTGTATAAAGTAATACAGGCCACATGGAAACTAATGAAGGTTTTGCACTGGGGCGCTGCATCACGGAAAGCTGTCAGCCATCACCGCCAAAAGAGGTGTAAGAATGACATGTTGAAGGAGGGCAAGTACATTACCACTTTAATATTAACTGCATTTGTGCTGATGTGTGTATAAAAGAACAAGTTACATTAAATTGACTTAAAGTACCTAATTTTTTTCAGGTATTTAATCATTTTGTCTTGCCCCAGTACAGATATATTGATGAGACAGCTGGGGTGGTGCATCTAACTATTTATATCATCCGAGAATCAGGAAGTATGCTAATTGTTGTTAGCATCACAGCGAAACTCCGCACTGGCCTCTGAAAGTTGAGAAATTCACCTATAAACTCATCATGGTGAATAATGAGGATAGTCATAATGCATAAGGTAAAAGAGAAATGACTTTAGACCACTGCAAACTGTTGTTGTTGTAGTTATTGAAACTACAAAACATTAAAGTGTAGTCTGGACATTTTTCTGTTAACTTGGTCTTTTCTCTTAAAAGCCAGATAAAGATAGGTTAACTCATCCACTATTGAAGAAATCTAGTGGTTTTGTCAAAGTAGGTCCATCCGGCAAATTCTAGGTCATGGATTCATTTGGGTCGGACAACTACTAGTAAAGCTCTATGGGCAAAAATAGAACAGAGTAAACCAACCAGTGGACTGGCCATAGAAACATCTTTGAAGTCAGTTATGGGCTTGCACATTTCAGGGCTGTTCCAAGCAATTGCCAGACTCAGGACCTGCAGATGGTCCACACGCCACTAGGGGGACCAAGAAAAACAGTGTAGCTTCAAGGTCTTAAAAACGGTACTGTAATCACAATTAAACCTGGGAGCCAGTGCTTTAAAGAGGGGGTCATGATCTTTCTGATTGGATAAATGTCTTGAGAACCAAAACATCAAATTAAATCAAAAACAACTTGGTCATCATGCCCTATCCAGTTCTTGGGCTGCTGTAGACTGGGACAAGAGTGGTCTGTGGTTTTGAGGCAAACATTTGAATTTGGTTGTGTAGCTCCCTCTGGAGTTCTCTGTGTATGTCAACACAGTGACTGTTGTAGTTTCCATATCTTCTTCCACCACTAATGCCATCTTACCTGTGTCTCTTGCTCTGCATACATTACCATACACTTGTGCATTCAGCATTGATAACACTGCGTCTAATGTGCGTGTGTATGTTTTATGAATATTGATAGCGTGAGGGGGGAATGGGGGCATGAACACCGAGGTTAATTGTTGTAGATCCCTATTGGATTTTATGTGATTTATTGTGCATGTAGTTTTTGGATTACATATTGTTTTACATATGTCATTTAGAGTTGTAATGCAAAGTCATTGCGCAGACTTGGCTGGTAAATGTTGGCTAGGCTAACCACAACTTTATCATCCCAACCACCCACATGGCGTTCTAACCATGTTAGAATACACTCTTCAACGAGCATCCTCTTCACCAGCTGAGATTCAAATCTTTTACTTGTACATAATACTAGATTGTTTATATCACATTCTTAGGTTGAATTATTAAGGTCTTAAAGTAAAAAAAAAAATCTATCTCACTATCATTACCCCCCCCCCCCCACACACACACACACGCACCCCCCACCCCCCCACCCCCCCACACACACCCACACACACCCACACACCCCCACACCCCACACACACACACACACACACACATATATAATGGCCCAGCCCCTCTTTCAAATTGTAGAACCCATTGTGACCCATGTGTCAAAAAGTTTGCCCACCCCTGCCTTAAACAGTACTTTTTACTGTACATTTGACTTCATACTTATTTAAAGTATGAAGTCAAAACTATGTTAAATGCACCATCTGAATTATTGACTGTATTCACCACTGGTCTGTGACCCTCCGTGTGGCACTCCTGCTTTATAAGATCTCAAAATCTTAAAACAGCTAAACACTTTTACTTTTTACTCTTTAAATACAGTTTTAAACAAGTACTTTAATACTTTTACTTTTACTTGTGTATTTTTTGTATTTTTACTTCAGGTTTCACCCATATCCTTCATAATAGTGACCAGTTGTACGGCTGCATGTAAGTCAGGTGTGGACAGTAAAACAATAAAACATGAATAATACATTTAAAAAATGTTTTTATTGAGTTATAATGCAGGGTTCAACAGCAGATTCAAGATTTGTCTTCTCTATTTCAAGGAAGCTCACATCTTTCTCGGACGACTGCAGCGATTGCAGCTTTGAAGATGGCACTTTTCTGGACAGTTGTTTTTTTTTTTAATGTAGCATCTTTATTGATGCTTGTGTTTATGTCCCTTGTTGCCGTTGTTTTGTCGTCCTTCGTGCCGCTCGTGCTCTGGCCTGTCCCTTTCCGACTGGAGGCCTCTGGATGGGGCCAGTCCTGTCGTTTCAGGGCAGCGATGGCAGTGTCATGTTCTTTAACTCGACTGGTCATCGCTTCATTGTTTCTTTTGGCAAAGGCCAGTTCCTGCGTGAGCTGTGTTTTGTCTCTCAGTGTACTGTGAAACTGCTGTGTGATATTATTATGTACACTGGTGACATTATCCAGCTCTTTTTCTTTCTTATGGAGCTTGTGCTTGATGTTATACACCTCCAGCTCCATTTTTGCTGTCAGGTTTCTGGTGTTGTGAAGCTCCTGTTTAAGCCTCTTGTTTTCCTGTCCTGCGTAGATGTACAGGTTTCTCAGCTGTTTGTGGGCGCTGACGTGGGAAACCATCTCCTTCTCCTTCTCTTTGAGCAAAGCACTGACTTTTTGAAACTCCAAATCTGTGTTTGCTGTGGCCTTTTTGAGCTTGTACAGCTCCTTATTCACCCCCATCATCTCCATCACTGACTTGAGATGCTTGATTCTTCTCTGCCGATGGTCCTCAGTCTCTTGCTGCAGTTCTTCCTCCTTCTTTTGGAGGGCATCAGTAAGATTTTGGATCTCCAGGTCTTTCTCCTGGTCGATCCTCTCCTGATTCTTGAGCCTCAGGTCCAGTGCTTGGCTCATTTGGACCTGATTTGCGAGTTCGGCCCTCGTTCGCTCCAACTCTTGGCGGAGCGCCCTGACCAGAGCGCTCTCGTCCAGGGGCACCTTGTCCAGGGGCACCTTGTTCAAGGATACCTCACCCAGGGGTACCTCATCCAGGGGCACCTTGTTCAAGGATACCTCGTTCAGGGGTACCTCGTCCAGGGGTACCTCGTCCAGGGTTACCTGGGCCGGACCTCTCTCCTCTGGGTGTGAGGAGTCCTGGGTGGTGGGAGACTCCAGGTGGGTCTCCTCTGGCTCTTGATCGTCCCCTGATGGTGTGGGACAGAGCAGAGCCTCCAGGTTGAAGTCCTCATCGTAGAGGTGCATGTCGTCCTCATACGTGTACAAGTACCAAGGCTTCATGGTGAAAGTCGTGGAGCGATCGTTTTCTGCGTGTGTTTCCATCGGTGTCTGAGAAGTTATGAGCCAAATGAGCGCGGGAACTTACCCCTACAACATCCTCTGATTCTAGAATATGACATCATCACGGCCTCGTGAGGCCAGAGGAGAGAGAGTGATGGAACACCGTTGCCATAGCAATCAGACACACACACACCCATATAAATATATATA
The DNA here is from genome assembly GCF_009829125.3 of Periophthalmus magnuspinnatus. Lineage (NCBI taxonomy): Eukaryota > Metazoa > Chordata > Actinopteri > Gobiiformes > Gobiidae > Periophthalmus > Periophthalmus magnuspinnatus. The sequence goes on from NC_047136.2 coordinate 17,849,650, forward strand.
TATATATATATATATATATATATATATATATATATATATAACACACACACACACACCCCCACACACCCCTACATACACACACACACACTCACACACCTTCACAAACATACACACAGACATACACCCCCCCCCCCACATATATATATATTCGTCACGGGTGTATTCGTCACACTTAGGGTATCCACTGAGCCGTTCTTCCCTGAGGAGCTCATTTAGTGTATGGCGCACCATTACCCACAAGCCACCAGGACAGGCGGGCAGGCGTCCTATGCTCTGCAGAATGTGGAAGTCTGCCAACAAAGATCACTTCATAACTGTCACAGAGAATAAAGCCTTGAATTTGTTCTCAGCCAATCACAAAGATTTTTACACCCAAAAGAGCGACCTAAGTCATCTTCTTGACTAGGGCAGCTTCTACTATGTGGGAAATCTAGACAAACGAATTAGGCAATTATGCTTGGAGGCTAACACTATGTTTTAAATACACTCCAAAATCTAAAGTCTACAATGTAATTTCTGATTAAGATACGCATTATTGTTCCACTACAGAAATTGTCTGCTGCATTTGATCCATCCTTAAATTCAAATCCATCTCCAGATCTTCTTTTTATAACAAAAATGTAATTTTCTTCTAGTAAGACAAATACTGTAAAAAGCTATTGCTTGACCTGACATGCATCGGCAGTAGGACCTCCACCTTCGTCATAATACTGCACTTTTTATGGGGTTTCAGGCTAATCTTAATGTCTCGATCATTCTTGATCTTGAACAATGTGTTGGAAGTATCACTCTAGGGTGAAAGTCACACCTTATTGACGCACCTTATTTAAAATGGCTTTCTACCTTCATTCCACCATTTCCCTGAATAAGACCACATAGCCAAAACATGGCACTAAATACATTAACCTTCAGATTATTCCTTTCTTGTTTGATGAATGTGGCATCAAAAATATTGAGTATTTTGTATTGAGCCTAAAATTGAGTTTGAAATTTTAGTATTGTGACAACACTATCCTGTTGCAGTGCTATCGATTCTCCATCAAATGTTATTGACACACCTAATTGATTTGTGCGTTTTAATATTTATAAATGTAAAATTTTAGTGTCATCCAAAACATTAAAGCCTTCTCTTCACCTGCTATTGATCCATACCATAGTGTTTATAGTTTGAAGTTCTTCGAGGACAAATCTACAGCAGCTCTACACTAATCTTTTGGTTTTTGTGAGATTCAATTTCCTATAAACCAGTGCAGAGACAAACAAATCAATGGAGTTTTAAGGACCGGAAAATGACCGCGCCCCAAAATGACTTATAAATATATCCACTGCCAAAACCGCAAATGTAATAAAAATGTGCTTTAGTATTGTCAATATGCTCTGGAATGAAAAACAGAAGCTAAGAAATGAAAATAGAAGGTAATGATTTATGAAGCACTGCGGCCGAATGCCCTTCCACACCTCAACTCATCTTATCCTCACGTACCTTAAGCATTCCATCCTAATCATTCACCACGATGAGTTTATAAGCACTTTTCACAAGTTTCAGAGACCAGAGTTTTGGAGTCACGATAAAGCTAGCATGCTAACTGCAAACTTACAGATTATTTGACAAGAAAACACATTATAATTAGATTCAAATAATAAACAGTTGCCTTATTTTGATGACTATTAGGGAAACAATGCAAACATTCAAAAAGATATATTGCAATTTGAAAAGAGTTTGGTAGCGTAAAAATGTGGACTTGCATAAACAAACTGCAAATGCCATGCTACTTTTAGTTAAAAAAAATAAAAATAAATAAATAAAAAAAATACATGAAATATTGCTGTGTTTGCGTTCTAGTTAATTAAAGCTACTCTGCGTAACATTAGGCCTGTCATGATTGCACATTTTAAACTGCGATATATTGCTAAAGACAATATAGAAAATAAGTGACAGTATTGAAAATAATTGACTATCCCGTCAAAAAGCTATTGTAAATTGACAATATTATTAAAAACATAAGGTGCAATAGATAAATAACAGAATAACACTTTAGTATAAGTTTGTATCTATAATGACTGATTTAAGTTATTTATTTATTTATTCCACCCTCTACAGCGCACATCTTATCGCAGTACCGAAAAAATAACAAAATATCCTCCATAATGCAAATTGTACACACGAAGTACTGAGCCCCAAAAAATATTCTCCCAGCTTTTTATATTGAACGATAAGTTGATATAAAAATCACTGTGACAGGCCTACGTAACGTTCATTAATGAAAAACGTTTTATTGGCTGTAATGTAGTGAAACTATGTAACTTTACAACATTACCGTGACCCACAAATGTTCTTTAACCCAACAGGATTCACACATGTCCTAGCTTTTTGTTCCGATACCATTTCTAATCACTATTGCACTCGATGGACCGTCCATTATCTTCAATCTTTAATAACACAGAGCAAAGAGGCTTTCTGGCAAACAAGAACAATCATCGTCTATTTTAAGAAAGTCCAAAACCTAACTGCCCTGGCATGCAATCTGAACATTCAATTTTAATATACTCATACCAGCACGCTAATACCCAAATTCTGCAGATGTAATTATGAATGGATGTTGCTGAACTTGTGGAAAATGTAAGAGGATTTAGGAGTGGTTTTACATGCACCTGCAGCTCGGGCCTCCTCTGACCTGCTTAGAGTCATTTGAATATCACTCAGCGGAACTTACAAAAATTAAAGCTTCTATATTATACAAAATGGACTAATGTGAGCTTTAAATCATGTTATAATCTGTTACCTCCGCAAAAGCATAACTGGAGTTGTGTTTTGTTTCATTCACGCATGTTTGAGTAACCCGTAATTATTAGTGTTATTGTCTATATCTCCAAAGCACAGTGCACATTTGGCAGGTGGTGAAAATACTTTATTCTGACCAACAATATGTAACTTCTCTTGTGGGGAGTCCAGCTGCTTGCCTCTGTGCAGATGTTATGTGCTATTTGCAGTGTTGCACAGTATGGTGTTAAATATATATCTTGCATTTAAGGTGGGACTAAACATCTAAACTCCGCCCACAACCACATTTCCAATAGATCTGATAAACTGGGCAGTACTTGGAGAAAAGAGTGCAGGAGGCGGAGGGGCGGGGTCTGGAGGTGTAGGGAATAAGTATGATTGGTCTAACCTGGCTGTAATTAGGGCTGTCCTGTGTTATGCCACATAGTACTGGAAACTCCAGAGGCCACTGAAGGCAGCATAAACTTACATTTAGGCCAGAAAGCTGCATATTTACCTATTTTGCACTAAAAGTTACTCAAAAAATGGATGGGTGGACCGGATTTAGCATTTAGTTCCACAAGGTATGTTTGAGAGGAACATCTCAAACATACCTTGACAAACTGCTTTCTTACTGTGAGTGTGCTCGCCTTTCTACAGATCTGACCTGTAACTTAGAAAAAAACAACATCTCATCTCAATCGACCCTCCACCACAAAAGTTACATAACTTAATATATGCAGTAGATAAGTGTTTCACTTTCATTTTTGACCGCCTGAGTCTTCCCTCCCTTTGCTCCCTGTGTTAAGTCACTCCACCTTCAGAGCGCTATCACAACACATCAGCATCAGTTTTGCCAAGTTGCTGTGTACAGTTTTGTTTCATGTTTTTGTATATTTATGGAGAATTGTCATGTGGGAGCAGGGATGACACAGGCTTCTGGTGTGAACATTGCAGAATACATACAGGTAACCATAAGGAGGGTTTGAATAGGGCCCGGGAGAATAAATACTCATACTCATACTCTCAGGCATGTTTTTGATGAGGGAACCACGGTATATCAGGTTAGAAAGCTAAAAAAACAATCTATTTTGTATAATACCCCCTCATTAATAAACGTACAAACCTTAAGTTGAAATAAAATGTCTATACTTCCCTGTGTTGTTATGGTATTCTTATAAGCTCCAGTGGATTCCTTTGGCCCTCTCAGAACCAGTACAGTCTTCTGCCTGTCACACTCCCCTCTCCTGCCTCTCTATTATTGTCTCGTGGCTCCCCGCTGAGCTCTCGTGGCTTCACACCTTTCTGACAACCACCTCGACATCTGTACTCCCTCCTTCGATTCCACGCATAGCTGCATCTTACCAGCGCACAGTGACATTCGGCGCTGCATCGGTTTCACACCAGTGGCCAGCAAAATAAAGACTATACGCTCTCCGCTCAAACATGCAGACACTGGAAGAATACATGGCTCTCTGTATAGGCGTTTGTGTGATTTGATTTGTTCGGTATGGCCTTTGCTACCCTCTGTCGTTGTCGTACTGGAAAAACTGTTCTTTCCGCTTTATCATTTATCGGTGGGCTGTTAAATAAAATGTCACCAGCTAGCGAGCGACATGGCGAGCGAACACACCTACTTGATAGTTGTAATTTGCTGAGCTAATGGCTAGCAAACATGACAGCTAGGAATTGGTAAGTGCGGGCTGTCGCCGGTAAACTAAACCATGGGCTAACAGGCTCAGGGGACAGTTGGAGTAGACACTGCAAAAACATTTTTAATTAACTGTTCCTTGAGTTGTTTTGACCAGGATGAACTTATTTCGAACTATATGAGATCAGATATTTAAAGTGCTATGTTACGCTAAATTGATGTTATATTGCAGTTTCCTTATCAAAAACAAAACTGTAGTTGTGTTTTGTTTCATTCACACATGTTTGAGTAATGCTTTATTGTCGGTCTACATCTCTAAGGCTCAAAATGGTCTATTCCACTGTGTGATGTCATGAAGGGGTCGTTTTCAAGTTAGTAGTTACCAAATACCTTTTGTTTAGCAGAGATTAGAAATTCTAGGGCTGAAGTTATCCAAATGATTCTAATGAAGTAATGGAGTTTAAAAACACAGTGGAGCACTTCCTGTATTACCACATGACACAGTGGAACAGACATGTGGTGTCTCCATAGAGATGATATTGCTTTGCCTGGACTGTTACACAATATAGCATTAAACTTATTCAATACAGGTGTTTTTAAAGTGGTCATGTCTCCACAGATCTGACTTGTTACTTGTGCTGGTGCTACCTGCTTTTCTCCATATAGATAGACAAGGTTAATGCCATACTGTGGAACCCTAAGGGCAAAGCAATAACATCTCCATGTAGACAAGCAGGTGGTGTGCCCTTCCACCAGAAAGGTCACACAGTTCACCTTTAATGAGTAAATTGTATTGTCATTGGTTTGTTAAACATAATAAAATATAAAAGTAGTGTACTGTTGAAAACGTAAGGCTAGCACATCTGTTGTAACATATTGTAATTAAGATAATGAAGAATGCTCAGACAGAAGCCTGCCTAATTAATCCAAAAATTCAAAGCAAAAATCTTGTTACACAATTATTAACATAACCTGTCCACCGAGCACAGTGTCTGTTTTGAAGCAATCTGCTGTCCTCCACAGCTCTGTATGTGTGTGTGTGTGTGTGTGTGTGTGTGTGTATGTGGTTTTTAGCTTTCTGCCATGTTATGGCATTGATCCCTCATCAAAAACTTGCTTGAACAGGTTTACATGTCATTCATGCATGTATGAGTCATCTAGAGATCTCCCTATTCGAACCCTCCTTATGGTTAGCAGAACGCTTCTGTCCAATTGTCCAATGCTCCGCCCACAAGCTCTGCCCTCCGCCCACATCCATGCTCCCACACCACCCTCCATGAAGGGGGAGTGGCTTAGTGCAGGGAGCAAAGGGACGAGGACTTGGAGCTTCAGAAACAAAACTGAAACTTTAACAATAAAAGGTAACATGTAACATGGTGATCTTAATATGTAATATTTTAGCATACCACATAGAAGTGAAATACCACCTCTTTAAGCTGTATGCTTGGATATCTGGAAAAAACATTTTAAAACATACTTCCCATAGCTCTTGGTTTGTATCCAGTGATTGATTGTCCTAACAGTTGTAGCACAGTAGACCTGTTACTTTCGCTAATACAACGATTTAACCTGTAGACCTATTAAAACCCCATATGTATTCGTTTTACATGATTGTTATTGATTATTTGTAACCACAGCCCTTTCAGCTACTCAGTTGAAAGAGGCCTTAAAGTGGTTGTACCTGATTTTTATCTGTATAGTTGAGATGTAGTTTCAAAGTACATATATATTATGAAAGCAGCAGTATCAAGAAGTGCATGGTAGCATGCTAGTTGTTAGATTTACTGTCATGTCAAAACTCCACTCTGGCCTCTGAAAGTTGTGAAAAGCACTCAGCTCATTGTGGTGAATAATTAGGGTGCTATGAATTCATTAAAGGTGCTGTACCTGATTTTTACTGTATAAAAACATGAAAAACAGAACTAGTTCATTTTAAACAGTTTGCAGTGGTCCAAAATTATTGCTTACTTACCTTATGAATTAAAACCATCCTAATAACTCACCATGAGTTTATAGGGAGCTTTCACAACTGTCAGACCAGAACGGAGTTTTGACGTGAAAAAAATGCTACCACGTGTTATTCTTATTTATAATGTGGTAAGAATCAGGTACAGATTTCTAGAAATGATATGATCGCTTCAAGCTCAGACTGCGATTCATTTTTTACTGAAAAGCTGTCACCCCTCTCTCGCCCCGGTTAACTGCAGGCTCGGCATTCTGATCTTAAAATGTTCATACTAACCCCCTTTAGTTGATCTTGGAGTTTTTATTTCTCTATTTTGCCCCTAAATCATTATATGAAGATTATTAACAGACCAGTGCGGTGTCTGCTTTCCTTTAAGTCCCTCCCACTAGTGTTAGCAACAGGTTTATTTCACAGTCTCGTTGCTAAGCGCCCACCCCCTGGAAAACCTGCAGTGTGGGTCGGATGGAGACGTATACCTTCAAGAGCCTTATTCCTGATTGGTTTTGTGCTTGGATTTCCAAATATGATCCCTGGTTGCAGATTAGACGCTATAACTGCTAGTCTTGCTGAGCTTCATTTAGCTGCAGCTGAACACTATGGGTGACGTCATGCTCTACTCTAGTCCACTTCTATTACACAGTCTGTGCTACCTCCTCATAGTAAGACATTGGCTTTGGGCTTAGTCTATGTGTGCTCGGGCAGGAGAGGTGAGAAAGAGGCGCGGACAGTGTCACTAAATCGGCTTACGGTGTCAAATCTCCCAGGGTGCAGCATTAACCTTTCAGCTGTACAGAGCCACGGCGCGGTCAGTGAGTAGCTGCATGGTTCAAGAGCTCTGCCTGTCACACTTTTTCTCCAGAGAGAGTTTGAGAAAAGACCTACGCAGTGTTTGTATTCGAGAGAGAGAGAAAGACAGAAGAGGAGGATACTGTCATGGAGTCTCGCACAATGAGGAAAGATGTGGCACTGCTATGGAACTATAGTTTTATACAGTGTGATATTCAGAATGATATATCTCTGTGTTTTTTTATGGAGGGATATATGTGTTTATTTCAGGGATGCATGTGAAACAAAAAAACGCACTGGCAACTCATCATTTTGAACTAAATCTAACTCATCTCACCTCATATTAACAGAATTTAGTGCTTTGCTCATTGATTCTGCATAAACTGAGCCCAGTACAAAAGCTTTCACTGGGCCCCATGTCCACTATTTTAAGATATTCTATTCTCCCCAGACTATATCATATACTTTTTTCTTCACCTGAAATAGACAATTCTCAAAGGCAATGGAGTGTGAATGTATTTGTTCTATCTATCGTAGCCTACTCACATTTCTATATCCGATAAGATGTGTGTTACAAGACGGAGATAGGACTCTGTAGTCTGTCCGTGAGTGATGAGCTGCCAGGATACCTCTTCCCTCCTCGCGTGAGCTTCCTCTTTATACAAATGCACTGTTGGCTTAGCTTCCTGGTCACGTTCAAAATGCCAGCGTAGCTTTAGCGTTCTCCGATGGTATTATAAAAAACACCCTGAAACTCTCTGAAATTGAATCATCCAGAAAAAATACGCGGAATGCACCCAGGCTAAGAAAGCGTTAAACAAGAGGAAAAGTGGTGCTCTTCATGGCAGGTGCCCTTCAGGGAAAGAACCACTGCACCCAGAGCGCTCTCTCAAGTAAACGAGGACCCTTGCCGGACGTTTTTGGAAAAAAAGCTGCAGGAATACGGGCGAGATCCTCAAACAGATAAGTAAACATCCAAACGAAAATGCTGCCTGGAATTTGTTGTAAGGGCACACAGTAACATTTGTAAACTCGCTCCACGCTTGGCCGCCCTAGAGGACACGGGACAGGAATGTGGTTTCAGTTATAAAAGCGAAGATAAGTGTGTTAGTATGACTGCACTGTACTGCTATTCACTACCGCCTCTGTGCTTTAAGATGATCCTCATAAGGAAGTAGTAGAGAATATATTCCTCAGACACTATAAGTGAAACTATGTATGAATAATGAGAGAAATTTAGACAATTCTTATTCAAGTCTGTAGTAAATTTACATTAACTCCATATATGGTTTATTTTCAAGCCAAATTTGTTTTACAGATGACTTGCTTCTTGGTTCCTGCTCAACAAAACAACCAGAACAAACAAAACAAACAAACCTGTCTGCATTAAACATCTATTATCTGATTACATTAGTAAAGTATCTAAATTAGGTTGATAATATTAACTAGAAAAAAATTCTATACATTTCTATAATGCGCCCCTAAATTTCCTGCTTGGGCTCCTAAAAGATTCAGGGGCTAAAAAATTTTAGTCTGGAGCCCTGAACTATTGTATTTTTCTCAATGTTTCAAAAATAAATATTAAAAAAAAACAAAAACACTGTTGACATCAATCTAACCAGCAGTGACAGGTGAGGAGACAGCAGATAAAACCGCACTAAGCCCCTGTGAGAAATATGGCCCATAAAAGTCATAATGCTGGTAAGCCTGGTATCAAGGATGTAGCCTACAGGGGAAGACAAAGGAAGAGAGGAATGACAGAGAAGATAAACAATATTCTTTGTCACGCTCGAATCCAAAATTATCCTGTAGCGCATTTTACGTGTTAGCTCGTGTGCACAACAAAAATCACAATGCAGTTCTGCCAATATCTGGTTAGCATTAGCATACCTGTGCCAAACCTAACCCTAACCTTAACTTGATTGTGAAATAACATATTGTGAGACACTGATTTCCATATAGCATATAGGCTACTAGCATGTCCATGTCATCTCTTCATTTTCTATATTCTGATCTATATTATCATTTATAATGTTGTTTCCTCGTCAAAAACAGACCTGGAGTTGTGTTTTGTTTCATTCATGTATGTTTAACACACACATCCTGCATATTTAGACTGAGTTCTTCTCTCAAACAGAAAAGATTCCACCTTGTGATGTCATGTGGTAATACAGGAAGTGCTCCAATGTGTTTTTAAACTCCACACACCTTCACTGGAATCATTTGGATGATTTCAGCCCTGGAATTGCCAATCTCTACTGAACAAAAGGTAAAAGGTAGTTGTTCATTTGAAAACTACTGTGTCATGACATTACAAAGTGGAACAGACCATTTTGAGCTTTGGAGATGTTCTGTTCAATTAAATTCAATTTATTTTTGTAAAGCCCAAAATGACAAACAGCAGTCGCCTCTTAGGGCTGAATATGAGAATTAATTTAACCAACAGAAAGTTAGAGAATCAACAATGAAACAGAAACAGACAAGCAAATTAATCAACAGAAAACAAGCAAATGGATAACTGTCCCAGAACATCCTTTGTCCTAAGACAAAGGATGTTCAAGCGAGCAAGGAAAAACTAAAAAAAAACAACAACAAAACTGTGGGAAAAAGAGAAACCTCAAAGAGAACCACAGTGAAGGAGAGATCCACTCACATGGACAGACAGGCTGCAGGTGTGTCCAGGACTAATGTGCCTCCATTTGCAGATAGAGTTCAAGTATGTAGGGCCAGAACCCACTCAACTAAGGGACAGAGAGCGGCCCACCCACGGCAGGACAGGAGCCAGGCACCGAGTCATCCAGCCTGGTGAGGGAAGGGAGGGCCCACAGAACAGGATCAGGGCACAGGAGGGCATCTAGGGCCCAGTCATCACCGGGCGGTCAGCGGCCAGTCATCTGAAACAGTTGCACAGGGAACAACGTGTAAATAGCATTCAACGAATTCCCGGTGAACTGAATAGTGAACGCTGTTGACAGGGAAAATAGGAGGCAACAGAGGATAGTTTCAGGTTACTTACCCCAGCATAGTTACTGCTAGGTAGCTTAATTAAAATTGTAGGTTTTATTTCTGCTCCTAGCTGGCCTGGCCGTAAGCTAATTCAAAGAGGAACGTTTTAAGATGTAGACAGACTAATAATAAAGTTGTTACTCAAACATGTGCGAATGGAACAAACACAACTCCAGGTACGTTTTTGAGGAGGTAACAGCATTATAACATGTCTTAAATCTCACAAGATACATTTTGTGTGATATATGACCTCTGCATATGGCCTTTAAACACATAGTAATTCCACTTTTTTCTGAAATCCTTATCTCCATAACTCAATCTTCCACTGTCTCACTCACTGTCACACGGCTGCTCTGCCCTGGTCACTCGCTGTCCAAACCCGCCCTGTACTGGACTTTGGTCCACATCTCTCCTCCTCTCCTCCTCTCCTCTGTGTCTTGTAGCCTGCTTCTCCTTCTAGCACATAATCTCTCTGACCCCATCTCTGCATCTCCATCACTCACATGACCATCCTCAGTTTGGGTGGAGAGCCAGAGAAAGGTCACTGGATGCTGAGCCGTGGAGAAGGTCAGATCAAGTTCAAGTAATAGAGAAAAAAATATCTACGTCTAAGTGCTTGTCAAAGGGTGGCAGTAGTGTGGGATTCTTCTGTTTTCTATTCATGGTTTATTTGTGGTTTAGTTTTGTTGTGGTTAAGACCTGGTTTACTACTGGTTTGGACCCAGTTAAAGAGTCCATGAACATGAACAAAACTAGTTCATTTTAAACGGTTTGCAGTGGTTTCAGTTATTACTCACTTATCTTACGCATTTAGAGTATCCTTATTATTCTCTGCAATAAGTTTATAATTCTACATTTTAACTCTGATTTAATTCCTGTTAAGAACTAGTTTGCACATTTCTGGCTCATCTCTAGATTAGTCCTGGTATGAAGGTGATGAGTTTTAACGAGTGTAGTCCTGCTTTAGAATAGTTAATCCTTGTTTTAGATCTGATTTAGTGCTGTTCACATTTAGATTTAGACCTCATTTGGTCAAAGTTTTAGAATACAGTCCTACTTTTGTCATTGTTGATTAAAGGGCCTATGCTATTTTCTGATCTCTGTTATAATGTTGTTTCCTCATAACTGGAGTTTTCTTTCATTCACATGTTTAACACAAACGCTGCATATTCAGGCCGAGTTCTTCTCTCAAACAAAAACACTAATGTGGCAATACAGGAAGTGCTCCACTGTGTTTTTAAACTCCATACACCTTCACTACACTCATTTGGATAATTTCAGACCTGGAATTTCCAATTTGCACCAAACAAAATGTAGATGTTAACTTGAAAAGTACTACTTCATGACATCACAAGGTGGTAGATGTAGACAGACTAATAATGAAGGACTTCTTAAACATGTGTGAATGAAACAAAACACAACTCCAGGTCTGTTTTGATGAGGTAACAACATTCAAACATGGCTTAAAACTCACAATTTAGACCTGGTTCAGTTTTTGCTTTTATCCTGTCCTTGTGTTCTGTTGATACCAAACATTCTCTGAACCACTAATCCATAGCCGTCATGACTTTGGCTCTGGTCCAGCTTAGATCTCCTGACCTGTCCTTCTACACTTCTCTGGAGGACACTTGCATCAGGACTAAACACCGTGAGTCATGATTTCTGGCACATCTTTAAACGGTTATGTCATGCTGAGGTAGTACGATCTCGAGGGAAAAGTGACTTCACCTTAAAAAGCATTACAGTGCCCATTAGCCGAACATGCTAATGCTAAGTATGAGGAGATATGACTATTAAGGGCTTAGCTGACATCATGCTACCTCCAGAGCGTACGTTACATTGCCCCGGTGATAAATGTTTTTAAATGATTTTGGCCTTAATAGTGGTGATTTGGGATAGTAGTTACACACTCAAATTATTATCTTTGAACAAAAAAATTAAATAAATCAAGATAGCAAATTAGCCTACGTAAAACGAGAATATTATAGGTGTAGTACACTCTTTTTATAGTTGTAAATATGTACATTTTGCTTATTTAGAGTCCCTGTACCTTTTTTCCCATGTATTTGAGCAACATTTACAGATAAATATACAGATATGTTGTGTAAGCTGCTCTTGAAGTTTATCGTCCAATAATCAGGAAGTGCGTGTTTGCATGCTAGTTGTTGTTGATGGCAAAACTCACACGTCGGCCTCTGAAAGTTATGAAAAGTGCTTAGTAAACGCCCGTTATGAATAAAGTGCATAAGTTAAGCGAGGAATAACTTTGAACCGCTGCAGACTGTTCTGTTTTTAAGACAGTAATAATCAGGTACAGGAAGAAAAAAAATCAAACGTTATGACTGCCTGATTATTGGTAGACAAAACTTTCTTCACTGACGCATCTGAAAAGCTCGTTCTTAAGATTCCCATAATGTTATATCTCACATGCGTTTAAAACTGACATAAGTAGTTAATGTAAAAATCGTACTTCCATTTTCTCTCCCTGTAATCTTCACTATATTAGCCTGTGTTATTGTGCCCTCAGTGGAGCCAGGAGTCTACTTTTAAACACTATGGGAGTATGGGCAGCTTTAATCAGTGCTTCTCAGGTGTGCTGCATATGCCCTTGGGTACAGATGCATATTCCATTAGAAGCCACATACACACTCATACACCAACACGGAGCGGGGAGGAGTGTTAGCTAATGCCATACACACGCTAATGCTAACTCTGTCTCATTATGGAGCTCTAAAGTGCTGAGGTGCATGCTTTCTGCGTGGCTACTCGTCCTGTATACGGCACATATGGTTTTATAATGATATGACAAGCTAGGTAGTAGCATTGGGAACTGGTACGGGTAAAACAACTAGATTTTGTATTGTAGTGTTATCATGATGCTAAAATTTCAAACTTAAATTCAGTACTAAGGAAAAATTTGATACTGATTCCAAAACCATGCTGTTTATTTAGACAATAGAATGTGATTTTCAACATTAAATCACAGTATTTTCTTTTATATTGCCATGCAGCTTTATATCTGTGCAATACCTTAGTTGTCCAGGTATGTTACGTCATAGAAAAAATAGGTGTAGGTGTAAATTTAGTTTAATGGTCCTGTACCCAATTTTTCCTACGCATTTAATAAAAATCACCTTCCCCCAATACAGATATACTGTATAAGCAGCTCATACTGTATGCATCTAATTAGAGAGCGTTTTGTTGTCCGATAATCAGGAAGTTTGTGTTAGCATGCTTTACTGTCACTGCGCGTATAAACTCATGGTTGTGAGTAATTAGGATGCCTGGAATTCATAAGGTGAGCTGGTGTTTCTTTCAAACTTGTGTCAATAGTCAGAGAAACCTTTGATCTGCAGAGGCCTCAATCAAAAATCAGATACTAATCAATACTGAAACTAGTATCGAAAATAGATACTCATTTGAGCAGATATCAATACTGAAAAAGTCACATTCAACAATAATGAACCTTTCTTTATGAGGTAGAATGATCTTGAGCAGTAGCAGAACAAGTATAAGACACATAGACTTGTATACACCTATGGACCATTATGGAACCTGCCTGGATGACTGAGGGATTACACAGATACCACTCTTATTCCACTCTTATTCCACTCTTATTTCACTCTTATTTCACTCTTATTCCACTCTTATTTCACTCTTATTCCACTCTTATTCCACTCTTATTCCACTCTTATTTCACTCTTATTTCACTCTTATTCCACTCTTATTCCACTCTTATTCCACTCTTATTCCACTCTTATTCCACTCTTATTTCACTCTTATTTCACTCTTATTTCACTCTTATTCCACTCTTATTCCACTCTTATTCCACTCTTATTCCACTCTTATTCCACTCTTATTTCACTCTTATTTCACTCTTATTCCACTCTTATTCCACTCTTATTTCACTCTTATTTCACTCTTATTCCACTCTTATTCCACTCTTATTCCACTCTTATTCCACTCTTATTCCACTCTTATTTCACTCTTATTTCACTCTTATTCCACTCTTATTCCACTCTTATTCCACTCTTATTCCACTCTTATTCCACTCCTAAAATGCTTTGTCCAGTTGACAGATTTAAACTTTGTCTTTTGCTACTGTATGATAATATAAAAGAGTGTTCAAGTCCTGGAGGTATGTGCAGTGGTGGTATTATTATCATCACTGTGGTATCAGTATCGAGTCAGTTCTTTAGTATCTGCTTAATCTGCTTCTTCCAAACACATGTAGAACCTCGGAAAATGCTCCTATGGATTAGCTCAGTGTGGTGTTATGTTGGTGTTATGTTATTGTATCCAAAGTGCACTTCACTTAGCCCCTCATGACTTTTTAACTACACTAGCTGTGCACTTGGATCACTAGCTTCACTTTAGCAAAGCGCAACGTGAGCTAAAATGTCTTGTGCTTGTCCATGTGTAAAGAAAGTGTTGCATTTGTGGTGATATTTGGCATTCTTGTCCACGTGAGGGAACTCGTGAAGTTACCTCAATGTATATTTAGTCCTCTTCAGACTTAAAAAATAAGTGTGTATATGTCTCCTTGATGTACATCAGCTGGCAGTAATCCAAGTTTTTTTGAAACTCCATAGACCAGGGGTGTCCAAACTTTTCTTATAAAGGGCCACATATAAAAACACAAACAAAGCTGAGGGCCAATCGAGGGCCATAGACTGGTCACCGATATTTCAAATCTGCGTTTTTATTACGAGTTAGACTGAACCACTAGACCTTTACTCATGCTTACATCCTCAGTGGGACACATTAAATATTTAATGTGGGCTCGTTAAAGTAGATTTTTTAGAAATATACAGTAAAAAAGTACTGTTTAAGGTAATATGAACCAATTCACCTGGAAGCTTGAGGGCCAAGAAAAATTGGTCTGAGGGCCGCATTTGGTCCCCGGGCCACAGTTTGGACATACCTGCCGTAAACCATCAGCAGGCTAACATTGATAATTTGCTGTACCTTAATATACCACTTCAGATATATTGTAAAATGAGATCTTAGGGTCAAGATAAGTCCCCTGTGTGATATTTGCATCTAATTATAAAGCATTTTTCTCATCTGCAACCAGAAAGAAAGGCTGGTGAGTTGTTCGCATGCTAGTTTTTGTTAGATTTATAAGATTTATAGTGACAGGACAACTTCACTTTAGTCTGAAAGTTGTGTAAAATGCTTATAAACTCATCGTGGTGAATAATTAGGATGCTCTGAACACATGGAAAGTGAGGAATAACTCTGGACTGCTGCAAATGGTTTAGAATGAATTAATTATATTTTTCATCATTTTCATCAACACTTTCCTTGTTGGTGCTTAATCAGACTCTGTCCCTATGTTGGTGTTTTTTTATACACAGATTTTAAAGATTTTCAAGTCTTGGAGGTATATGCAGTGGTGAAAGAAGTACTCAGTTTTATTATTAGTTCAATAAATGTCACATGAAAAAATCTACTTGAGCAAAAGTATTAAAGTACTTGTTTAAAAATGTACTTAATAAGTTAAAAATAAAAGTATAGAGTTTAAGATGAAATACAGCTTCAAATGTAATGATTTTGATAAATATTTGTGCTGAATTTTGTTCAACAGAAGCAACTGAATCTTTTTATTCTAGCTGTTTTTATTTGTTTATTTTTGTTACATTTAGTTTGCTCAAATTATGAATGTGTTAAAAATAAATCCTCAGCTTAAGCAATAATAAAAACTACTTTTACTATTCAGTCCTGTTCAAAAATGTAATGGAGTAAAAAATACTGAAGTAAAATGTACTGAAGTAAAAGTAGAAAGTATCCACTCCACTAAAATTACAGATACCTAAAATGTGTACTTAAGGACAGTACTTTCACTTTGTTATGTTCCATCACTTGGTATATAAAATGCCCCAGCAGCACAAAGTATTTTTAAGTAGGCATAAATATGATTGTATTTTATTTAATCATGTCTACAATTGAAACCAGTGATAGCTACACCTTCGCTACACCTTAACTGCATCTTTTATTTAAACACTAAAATACCTTAAGTTATGTTGCTAATTTGCCATTTAAAAATTCATCATATACCATTTTTGCCAGCAGGGGGCTTCAGACACCTAATCCAAGCGTTCAAAAAGGAAAGACAATTTGCTGCATATTATCACATTTTCCATGAGAAAAAAGTTAAAATCAATACAGAATAGTCCTATTAAAAAAAAACAAAAAAAAAAAAAAAAAAGCTGCATAAAACCGTAATATGTCTCTCGCTACTCTATTGTTCTGTTGCGGCACACAGCTCTCCCTGGGGCACTAAGGGGAATTGTGGGTAATTTCACGGCACAGACATAATTAAATTCAGGTGTGAAAGCCGAGAGGTGGTTGTGGTGATGGAGGATTGTGGTGGAGAATTGGTCCCAGAATGCTAACCACCAACCTAGTCCCAAAATTACAACAGTATTAAACAACTATTTTTCTGTGGGGAAAATGTAAATGCAAAGGATTAATGCTAGAACTTTTTGTAAATAATGATTAGCAACAGAAATCCGATCTGGCTTTGAAATCTGACAAAGCATTTTCACGCTTGTTTACGTTTATCTTCTGTTTTTATGTTTTATGTCTCTGAGGTATAAACTGCTAACACATTGCCAAGTTACCTTTTATGGTTGAAAATGCTATATTCAACATAAACAACGCAGTAACATGTTTTATAAGTTTTGAGTCTCCTCTCCCCTTCAGAGCGCTATACAACATAATCAGTGTCCATCCCACTAATGAAACTACCGCACATCGCCTCAGGTTTGTGAAGTTGTAGTGTATTGTTTTGTGTATTGTTTTATGTCCTGCTTTTGTATATTTATGGAGAATTGTCGTGTGGGAGTGTGGGTGACGTAGACTTGTGGGTTAAGCATTGGACAGAATCGTTCTTCTAACCGAGGGTTTGAATAGAGCTGGGGAGAGATCGCTAAATTACTCAAACATGCATGGATGACATATAACACTTCTTCAGGCATGTTTTTGAGGGAACAACATTATAACATAGTAGAAAGGAATGTCTGCTTTTTCCCTCTCCTGGATTTAACAAAATATGTATTTCTTAGCTTGTTTCTTAGCTTAGCTGTGTGACACTTTGACCAATCAGATTCAAATATTCATCACGATTCTCCACCTTTTCCCGATCACTTTCAACGAGAGCCGTTCCAAATTGACAATATGTGGAACTCATTTCAGAGATTTACACATACTTATCTGGAGTTCGCCAGGTTATCTCTCTCTGTGAGTTTAAAACCATCCCCACACCACAGTAGCACACTTTGACACAGCAGCTGGGCTCTCCACACTTGCCACCAGTGTGATGACACTACTCCTCTCCCAGAGTAAAGAGCAGCTACACAGAGCAGAGTGGCAGACCTCATGCTGGGACCGCGATGGGCCTGGCGGGGAGTCGTACCCCCCAACTTCGAATGCCCCCGCCAGCTCTTTGCAGCACGAGATCCATGCTGCTACTCCTCTGTGATGTTTTCAGTGTTAAAAGTACTATATTATGCAAAATAGACTCTTCTGAGCTTTAAGTCTCGTTAGTGTTGTTGCCTCATCAAAAACATACCTAGAGTTGTGTTTTGTTTCATTCACACATGTTTGAATAACCCCTTATCTGTCAGCATCCCCAAAGCTCAAAATGCTCTGTACCACCTTGGGATGTCATGTGTCAAAAGTGTAGATTTTCAAGTTAACACCTACCTACCTTTTACATTTTGTTTAGTGTTTTCCATTTGAAGAAAGGATTTGTGTGTTGAACATGTGTGAATGAAGCAGCACGCGCAGTATAACAACACTGACTCCTCTCCCAGAGTAAAGAGCAGCTCCACACAGTAGAGAGGCGGACCACGTGCTGAGAACGCGATGGGCCTGGTGGCGAGTCGTACCCTCAACTTTGCATACCCCCATTAGCCCCTCACACCTGCTACTCCTCCCTGTGATGTAGTGAAAGAACAGGTATTTTACTTTACTTACTACACATATTTAGATCTAAAATCGCCTCAGGTATGTTTAGATGAGAGAACAACGTTATAACATGGTAGAAAGCTCAAGCCTAATACCTCTTTTAAGTACCACACAGTAGGACTTGTAGAAAGAGCCCTGGAATGAACCGGTCCATGGTAGAACCTTTCGGGTGCTCCATTGGGACTCCGGGTCTTCCCATTACAGGGCTGGTCAGGTGGATTTCACTGCGGGGCGATGCAATCTCTGCTATTCCTCTCTCCACGCCTGATACGACGCATTAAATATTAACTGTAGCTATTGTCTGACAGCAGAGCCCCGTGTGAAAGTGATGTAGTGGGGGAGAGCCATCTTTATGTATTCTGGGTGTCAGCAGCTCTGGAAGGGAGCACCGTACATCCACACGAAATGCACCAATTATTATTAACAGGCTTCCATTGCACTGGGGAGGAGGAGATGTGTAAGCCTACTCCGGATAGGTTACACGGGATTGTGGGATTGGGTGCTGTATGCGTGTTTATTTTTAGATTGTGTTTCAGTTGGGATAAATATGTAACCAGGGACTGTAACCAACTGTTCATGTAATAAGGTGAAGTGTGTCTTGCCCCAGTACGGATATATTGTAAAAGCAGGGTGAAAATGAGACCGTCTGCATCTAATTAAACACTGTTTTTATTGTCCATGAACCAGGAAGTCCTGCCGGTACGCTGCTAGCACGCTAGTCTTGTTAACAGTGGCGAACAGTTTTGAATGAACAACTTTTCATGTTTTTAAGGCTGTTAAATTAAAATCACTGTCCCTGATTTTAAGTGTTTTGAACATTTGTGTTACTTGAGATATGATTTACTTTGTCTACTTTTTGAGTCTCTGGTGTTACTACTTGTGTTGTCAGTTACCAAAACAGCCCTGGTTTGCTATATTATGAAAACAATGTAGACATGACAATCTGTGTGCGTCCTGATAATGAAACTACTGCACATTGCATCAGGTTTGTGAAGTTGTTGTGTACAGTGTTGTATCATGCTTTTGTATATTTATAAAGAATTTCTTCGTGGGAGCATGGGTGATGTAGACTTATAGGCTGAGCACTGCACAGATGCTTACACCTAACCATATGGAGAGTTTGAATAGGAACCAGAGAGATTTGCTAAATTACTGAAATATGAATAGATGACATCGAAAACCTCTTCAGGCATGTTTCTGATGACGGAACAATGTTATGGTAGAACATCGTAGAAAGCTTTTGCATAATACCTCTCCTTGCTCCCTCTAACTGCCTGGGTGAGAAACTGGACTAAAGCATCAGGAGCTGTCAAACGCTGACAGGACACTGGAGCGCCTGCAGCAGTCTCAGACCTGTGCTATAGACTTCATCTACTGTCTATCTTGTGGTTAAGTACCTGCTGAACTCTTAAATAATAAATAATATGACATTTTGTTATTAATTCATAAAAACCTGGATAACTGGCTTAGTTCAGTTTAAACCAATTTTTCAAAATATGTGTAAAGCTACGAATGTCAGATGTCTACGAGAACTACAAATAAGGTTTTGTAGTTTGAATAATAATGAATAAATAAATAATAATTAAAGATCCCAATAACACATCTGGAGAAGTGTGTTCGTACTTGGATACATGTAACAGCGCAGTTTGATTTACGTTAGGCACAGGCTAGGAGAGGCATTCAACTGCACGAGGTAAATAACAGACAGGAAAATGTTAGACATGTGTTTGGATGTAGACTCACTCATTTTAGATCAGCAGCGCTGAAAAACTACAGTCCCTACATTGTGGACTAGCATGTATTGTTTCATTGTTTTGGTCCGCTATGTCAAAGTGAAAGTAAAACTGTTGGAGTTTCAAAGTGGTTATTTGAGCTGCAGAGAGCAGCTCAAATAACCACCCCAGCAGATCTGAAAATCTAATTATTAGCCGTTGATCACTCTTTTTATTAGCATTTATAGCTGCAAAGTTTTAGTTCTAATGCTAAATTACTAGACACACCTGAATGCCTCTTAGTCCTCCATTTGCACCGATTTGGTTCTTTGACCTGCATGTAAGGGTGGTCAAAGAGAGGAAAAAACAATGTGCATTCAGTTGTTCAGCGCACTCGGAGTTCTCTGTGCATGTAAATGTGGTGGCTGTTGTTGCTTCCATATCTTCTTGCACCTGGAGGGAACATATTTCATACCATTGTGGAACGCCATTAGCATGAAGCCTGTCTGTTAGCATCACCATCCCCTGCTCCGGTCCATGTACCGTAGCATCCCCATACTTTAATTATCCTACACACAACTGGCTACATTAATGTTTCAAAGAGGGCATATGCTAATTTGAATATATGTTAATACAACTGTTTGAAGACAGAGAGGAGGAGGAGGAGTGCGAGCTACATCGTGAAATCAATTTAAAATCTATTGACACAGATTGAAGTGGTTCAGGTGCAAAGATATTGTCATTTTCCACATTATATTATAGTTTCTTTTAAATTACCATGCGGCCTTATATCTGTGTAAATTCTCAGTGGTTCCATAGTGGTCCATGTGTGTATACTGGTCTATGTGTCTTATACTTGTTCTGATACAGCTCAAGATCATTCTAAAGATTCAGGAAAGGTTCAATTCTGTCGTGTGAATTACTTTTTTTTAGTATCGACACCTGCTTAAATAAGTATCTAGTTTCGATACTAGTTTTACTATCAACTAGTATCTGACTTCCCTAGTTGAGAGGCAAGTTCACTTATTAAGAGTGCATGTTTTTCAGGGTATTTTAATTAGTAATAACAAAAGCAATAACATCTCCATGGAGCAATATTAGTGCTGGGCCCAGCATCAGAGAAGATCAGTGCACCTTTACCTTTACCTTTAACGGTTTGCGACAGATTTTTTCAGCTGATACTTACCAAAACTCATATTTAGAAATCTTGACCAAATTCCACAGAAATGTAAGGTTGCAGTTAAGATCACAAATTAGCTTTTGGTTTTGAAAAAAAATAAAAAATAAAAATAAAAATCTTACGTATCAGACATTATCAGTAATAGCATGAAAGCAATCTCCATTTTTAAATACAATGTGTTAGCAAAGAGACCTTAAATGCAAAAAAATGTATAGAACAAACAAAAAGACCAAAAAGATAAATTATCCTTTCCTAGATATGACTTAGATACAAATATTGTGTAAAAAAGAAACAAAATAAATAAATTAAATGTTCCAAGCTTTTTTCTAGCAATCCCCAAAGCAAATATAATTGAATGCTTGTAGTTGGTGACAGTGGACAGATGGATGGAGCATGCGTGGGAGCGAACAGGAAAAGAATAATACTACTGTGTAAAGTGTCTGAAAAAAACTGTGAATGCAAAGTGGAGGTGTAGAACTGTGTTTGTAGGCACTTTAGTCATGTTTCAACAGCAATAGTGAAACCAGTCAAGAGCATTGGTTAAATTAATACTTCTACTACCAATATCTAATGCTACTACTTTTAAACTACTACTACAACTACTACTATGATTACTAGTATTTATAACAACACCGCACTTGCTACTAGAAGTCAACAATTTAGCAACCTTTTTATGTAAGACAGTTAAGAAAAAAATAAAATAAAATCCTATCAACTGCTGCTGCTGCTGCTACTACTACTACTACTACACTATTAGCTACTACTACTACACCAAGTACACCACCACTACCACTACTACCATTAACTAGTTCAAGGTTAAATTAGCTGTTCATTGTTTTGAATGAATGACTAAATAAATAAATAAATAAATAAATACCCATAGAGACACACAATAAAAACAAAATAGATGTATTTAACTTTTTGGCTAAATTCCAATAACCGCACATTGTGACAGTAGAGCCACTAAAATAAAACTCTAATGAAAAGAAATTTTTTTTTTCCCACAAACCTAAAACAGTGCTATACCTATATACCATTTCTATGCTTATAAATTATGTCAAAAATGCTAACAGGGGCATATGGCAGAAATCTGGTGCCAACCGAATGCATTAAGTTAGTGAGGCACGAAATGATCCAACCATCCAGCCCCCTCCCCTTTCTCCGTGTCCCCTCTCCCCCACCACGCGTCACCTTTCCTGGGCTATACTCGCACTGTACACTGCTTAGGAACCAGGAGGCTAAATATATATATATGTATATATCATGGTAGTCAAGATGTCAGGCTAATCAACACCTCCATTTGTCTGTCTGTGCATCTCTACATCATCCATCCCACCCTCTCCCTCCTCCCTTCCTCACTCACCCTCATCCCACCCTCTCCCTCCTCCTCCCTCGCTCACCCCCACCCACCCTCCACAAAGCCCTCCCTTAGGTGCCACTGTACCCCATCTGCCGTGTTTACCGCAATTAGCCCGATCGTGCGCGGACAGTGAACAATCGGGGAGGTCTGGGGAGGGGTCATTGTTTTTTTATTCCCACCAGTCACGCCCATGTTTGGTTACATTGTGTTGTAGATTGATTTTGCTATGTAAAATCAGAGTACAGGCTTATTGAGGTTTATTTAAAGGTGTACTATGTCACTTTTCTGGTGGGGGGCATGCCACTAGCTTATCTCTGTTGTTGCTTTGTCTGAACACTCATGCAACACTGTTCCACAGTGTTGCATGAAACTAATACATTGTGCTAATTTATCAACCATATGTTTATTAAAAATACCTCGAAAACATGTATTGTTTCTGTGAGTGGGCTTGCCTCTCCACAGATCTGACTTAAAGAATATTTATAGCTTTAAAAATACCTCAAAAAACATGTATTCTTGAGTAAGATCTCTCTCCTCTCTCAGATCTGACTTGTAAGTTGGCCTGGTGGTATCACCTGCTTGTCTCCATGGAGACAGATATGTTTAATGGCACACTGTGGAATATCCCAGGCAGTAACAGTAACATCTCCACAGAGAAAATAGGAAGCAGGTCAGACTTTAACTTGTTAAAATACAATGTTGTTGGTTGTAACAGACAAGCTTGTATATATTGTCTTATTTAGGAACCTGACAATGTGGAATTTTGTGTTGAAATTTTGGTGAGTTTATAAAACTGTACAAATAATCAGTTACTGTCTGTTATTGGTTAATTGTTTATGTTAATGTATTACTTTCTTGTTCTATATGGAGGCATCTATCTATAGGGTATATGTACATAGGAGTATATTACAAAGTTGACATTTCAGCACCATGGACAGTTCCTCACCAGAGCTTAGCCTGTTCAAGATGTGTTTTCCATGGTTTCTTACTATTGGTGGACACTCACATTTACTGATCATTTGTGGGCCAATATTTCATATGTGTAATCAGGAAATATGTACAATAAAAACAGTCATGTCTATTACATTTTTCCTGTGCCTAATGTAATCAGGCGAGAGTGGTGCATGGCTCTCCCTGTTGTCTCTTCAGCTTCTTGGACAGCTCTTGTCTGGGTCACACTGAGTCTGTCTGTCAGCCATGTTGGTCAGGCCCTGCATGCTGTGTTGGTCATGTGATCAGCAGGACGCAGCTCTGATAGAGTGCACTACTGACTGCTAATGATCTTCAGACATGTCCCATCACCAGAAAATTTGACACATTAGCCAGACTGAATTTAATTAATAGATCTTATTTCTAGTGTAGCATAAGTTTGATGTATCAGCGCTGTGCAAAATCACACGATCGAGAAAAACAAACCAAAACAAAGCAATAATTGGTATATGTAAATCAATTTTTTCCGCTAGTTTAGCCTTTTTGCTTGTTTTGTTTTTGATCTGCAGTAAGTAAACTAAACATAGACTGTGACGTATAAAGACTTTAAATTAGACTTATCATGCAAAAGTGACTTTTCAGAGCTTTTAACCATGTTATAGTTGTTTTCCCCTTCTCTTACCACTACTCTGTACTTTATACCCACTGCTCTGTACTTTACATCCACTACTCTGTACTTTATATCCACTGCTCTGTACTTTATGTACTCTGCATGTTCTTCAATTTTATTTTCTTAACTGATAATACACATAGGATTCAGGAGCGTTGTGTAGTTATTTTGGTACAAATGAAAAGAAATCTGCTACTCACTAGTGTGATGTGCAGCTGTCCATAAGACATGTCGACAGCTACACAGCTCTTTGTTGTGATGATGTCTATGGCGTTGGCAGCTTCCACTGGGCAGTTTTCTAATATAGAAGATAAATAGTGTGATTTAAAATGTGCAAATTGTAATCTATGACACCCATGGATCATTATGTTATAACTATATAAGAGACACAAGCACAATACGTCTGCTTTAAGTATGCATGATTTCAATAGTTAAGTTATAATCTTTTTTTTTTTCTTACATAATCAAGCTTCCCTGCACATATTATGCTGAAAATACCATGAAATTATTTGTCTGTTAACATCGTATTAGCCAATATCCATAGCCATACTAACTTGTTTTATTCAAAATGCTTCACTCCCCCATGGTTGCCAGATATTTACTCTGAATACTCAATAAAATGAAAGAAAAATTGTCGTTATCATTCACAGTTTTTTCATTAATCCATTTATCCAAAATCGTCATAAATTGTTGCGTCATAGGTAAAAATCCAGACTTATCCCAGGGTGACCAAAAGCACGTTTAAAAGGGAATTAAAGCCACAAGAATACAGAATATGTGTTCTTTAATGTCACCCCTTTAAGCATCATATTTGAATCTACGTCAACCCATAAGCTGTTCATGCACCTATAATGAACTAGATGGTCTTGAATTGCATTGTGTGACTAGAAGGCATATGGTATGAGATTGTGACCATATGTGCGGTAAATAAAGTCTGCGTACGTGATATCATACACAAACATATGCAGAGGCTTATGGAGCGCTCAAAATTAATCTGCTTTGATATAGTGGTTATATTTAGAGAGCATTTTCCAGCCCCGGTTCAGAGAGGCAGCCAGTGTTGTTTATATGCACAGGATTATTAGGGTAAAGACCATGTGGAAGAATGAGAAGTGTGTTTGGTACAGGCAGCAGCGGTGCAGGTTAAAGGGCTCATATTACGCTATTTCTGATCTATGTTATAATGTTGTTTCCTCATCATAAACAGGCCTGGAGTTATGTTTTGTTTCATTCACACATGTTTAACTTACAAATCTTGCATATTTAAGATGAGTTCTTCTCTCAAAAAGAAAACTCCACTTTTTTTTAACTCTGTGCTGGCAACATACTATATTTATTTATTTATTTATTTAGTTAGTTAGTTAGTGTCATGATTTTTTCTTTCTTATCTGCCTGAATGTCCATCACTTGACCCACACTCATGTCTGCAGCCTGCTTTGTACAGTTGTTTTTGATGATGTGTTTTTTTGTTTTTTTTTTGGTGGTGGTGGTAGCTCCCCTCCCCCTCTTCCCCTCTTCCCCTCTTCCCCTCTTCCCTGTCATCTCCTCAGCCTGTCTGCAGACGCTCAACACAGATGACAGCTCCTCCCATATACTGCGGAGACACAGAGACCACTGGTACTGCTACTGTGGCTACTGGTTTACTACACAACCATAACAATGTGAATTTAGTCTAAATATCATGTGTAATATAATCAAAATATATTTCATGTTTTGTTGTTTACTAAATGGGCTGTCTAGAGAGAATTTTCAGATTTTCTGCAAATACTTGCTTCTACTACTATTACTAGGCTTATTCGTTGGCTACTAATTCATGCTTTGCAGCTGATGTCATCAATATTCCCTGGAGGTGTGAGGCTAACTGGAAGCACAAAACACCTAAACAGAACAGAAAACTATGAACCTGAAAATATGTTGTTCAGACTATTTTAAAACATTTTTTCTGTTTGCTAATGTGTGCATTGTGTCACCATGGTAACTACTGAACATTCATCCCTAGGGTCATGTCACTGCAAAGTATCAATACTACACTACACATACTATTATTACTACAGTTTCTTGTCTACAGCATCTAGGTCTACTTTTTTCATCGTATGTACTGTTATCACACCAACAAATCTATATTTTGTGTTAAAAATAATGCCACCATTACAGTTAAATTATTAAACATAGTTTAATGGTTCGTGGATATCAGACCTAGATTCCTTTGTACCTCCGCCATATGCACGATTTTTTCTGCAAGATGAAAATTACAATGTAACTGCCAGTATAGCAAAATAGTGTAGCAGTGTTAGACAAATTGGGCAAGAAAAAAAAGTATTATGATTTTTTTTTTTTTTTTTTTGTATTTACTTTATTTTATATGAATAATCAAATTTAAAAAAAAAATATATTAAATGAATAAAACCTTTTTGTCATCTTGTTCACAAGGCATATAACAAAATATATGATATGACTTTAAGACACACACACATGTGCATGCACTATATAAACAATAGTAAATAAAACATGTCACTGTTATTCTGCTCGAAGGGGATGAATTCCACATTTGAAATCGTCTCTCTAAAAGCTCATATCCCAACATGGGGGAAGCCTGGTGACCACTGAACCAAGTCGATCCATCTTAAACCCTGTAGTTTACCATGACTATTGTAATGCAGATGTACCAGTGAGCAACTGTCAGGCTTAATCCTAATCTTAATCCACTTGCCCGCTTTGAAATTCCCTGTCTTTTCCTCAATAGGCAGTTTCAACGACACGTCAGATTGTGTTTCATATGTACTTGCCAAGAACAGCGTGGTTGAGGCATGGTGGCATAATGGTTAGTAACCTCACTTCATAACGAAAACATGTCAGCTTTGATGCCCAGGCAAAGTGAGGCATTTCTGCAAGGAGTATGTTCTGCCTGTGTCTTGGTGGATATTCTCCAAGTGAATGCTAAGTTACACTTTGGATAGGTACTCCAGACCAAGATCTGGGGACACATATTTTTAAGTGCCCATATTATGCTATTTTCTGCTCTGTGCTGTGTTGTTTTCTGATAATATTGTGTCCTGATCAAAACAGACCTGGAGTCGTGTTTTGTTTCATTCACACGTTTAACACACAAACCCTGCATATTTAGAGTTCCTCTCAAACAGAAAACAGTCTGTTCCACCTTGTGATGTCTATTCAATTCAATTCAATTCATTTATTTTTGTAACGCCCAAAATCACAACAACAGTTGTCTCGAAGGGCGTTCATGTTTTGGTTGATGGGGGAAACCGGAGTACCCGGAGGAAACCCATCCAGACACGGGGAGAAACATGAAAAACTCCACACAGAAAGGCCTGGTGACCCGGGGATCGAACCAACCTTCTTGCTGTGAGACATGAGTGATGGCACTCAGTCACCGTGCCGCCAAGACACAAAAAACAAAACAACAGGAAGAATCAGACACAACAAGAAAAATCAGACACAACAGGAAAAATCAGACACAACAGGAAAAATCAGACAAAATAAGAAATCGGCCAGGAGACCAGACGAGGAGGAGGAGAGCCGGGCGAGGAGGAGGAGAGCCAGGCAAGGAGGAGGTCCAACTGTCATCGGGGCATCTGAAAGAGATACACTCCACAGGGGGAGTGGGACAGGGGACAACATGTGAATAGCATTGCTGATGAGAAAATAGGGCAAAGTAGAGGATAGTGCTCAGGTTGCCATACTTCCCCCAGCTAGTTACTCCTACTGCAGCTTATCTTATCCCGGGTTTTAATAACCCTAACTCCCTCACTAAGTAACCTGGTCATACGCTATACCGAAGAGGAAGGTTTTAAGCCTGGTCTTAAATACAGAGACTGTGGGGGCCTGTTTAACATCAGCAGGGAGTTGATTCCATAGCACAGGAGCTTGGTAACTGAATGCTCTCCCTCCCACTGTACTTTTGGACACTCTAGGAACCACTAATAGTCCTGCATTCTGAGAGCGGAGTGCTCTGTTTGGCTGGTACGGGACAATAGCATCTTGCAGATAGGATGGGGCCATACCGTTTAGGGCTTTGTATGTCAGGAGGAGGACTTTGAATTTGATTCTAAGCTCGACAGGAAGCCAGTGCAGATATTTTAGTACAGGACTGATGTGGTCTCTTTAGCTGTTCACTTGAAAACTGCTTCATCATAAGGTGGAACGGGGCATTTTGAACTACAATAAAGGATTACTCAAACATGTGTGAATGAAACAAAATACAGCTCTGAGTTGTTTTTGATAAGGTAACAGCATTATAATATGGTTTAAATCTCAAAAGAGGTCATTTTGTTTACATATGGAACCTTTAAATGAAACTAAATACCAAATGTCTATTCCAAATGCAATTATTTAGGTAATATGATATTTTCTGCAGAACTAAATATCAGGTCATGATGGTTTCGTATTTATACTTTATGATAAAATTGTAATTGTGGTTTTAAAAGATCACAATCTTAAAAAATAAAGATACATTGCGTAACTTTTCTGGTGGAGGGTCTTCATGGAGCTGCTCCTGCTTTGCCTATGCTCCAAAATCAACTTTTTAGAGCTTTTAACTATGTTATAGTTGTTTCCCCTCACAATTCACCCGAAATTGTTTTTGGAGTGATTCATACATGTTTGAGCAAACTTTAAACACTTATTTTCAAGACGCCATATTGCCAATCAACCCTCATTTTCACCACCACCAGCATCCACCCACTGCTCTGTACTGACATCCTTCTTATTTTTTTATTTTTTTCTTAATCAGTGATGTGAGTAGGATTTGGCAGTGTTGCATTGTTATTTTGGTACAAATGGCTAGTGTGATGTGCACTTATCCATCGGAGGGGCTGACAGCTGCACGGCTCTTTGTTGTGATGGTGTTTACGGTGGCGTCAGCTCCCATTGTAATGCAGTTTTCTAACGCAGAAGTCAGTGGACTTGCTTCTTTTATTAAATCGTTTTAGATGAATATTGTGATTTAAAATGTCCAAATATAACACAATGGTCCAAAGCTGCCATAAATTATAACTATATAGAAAACATAAGCTTATTTAAATGTATGCATCTCTATGGAGACAAGCCAGTGAAAGCTCTGTGGAAAGGGGAACCCACTGACAGGAAGAATGTATATTTTGAGCTTTTAGCAATGTTATGCAATGGATCTTTAAATTAAGGGCAATTTAAAGATTTCACTAGCCTACCAAAGGCACATTTTTTTCCATTTTGCAGTATTCATCACCAGTAATCAACTTGTATCAGTGAATGAATATGAAACAAACAGTAATACAGTAATTTATAACCAAGTCATATTCCATTGCATATTATTCCATTTTACTTCAAGGTAGCGCCACTCCATCCACAATAACGCTCTCTGATATAAGCAGCGGCTGCGAGTGGCACATAGCTAACCGGCGCTATCAAGGTTGTGTACCAGAGTGGAAATAAAATAGCAGAGAATCTAGTCAAGGCTGCTGTGTACTGCTCCTTTCATAGTTCAAACTACACTTGAATCACTGTATGAATAGTTACCATGCCTGGTTTGCATGGTGCGACGAAGCGTGCTACATGACACAGTGGCCCTGATTTATTTGGGCTAAGCTAAGGGGACTAGCGCTGTGCTAATTTTGCAGGACTATACAGTAGTGTTGTCATGATACTAAAAGTTGATATTCAATATTGATTTGAATATCATAATGATAAAAAACACTCTTTCTTTATACAACAGAATTTTCAACATTAAATCGTAGTACTTTTTTATATTACCATGTTGGCTTATGTTTGTGTAATCCCTCAGTCGTCCAGGGATACTAGGTGGTCTTTTACTTGTGCTCAAGATCATTCTAAAGCTATTCAGGAAAGGTTCATTTCTCATTGTGACTTTTTTTAGTATCGATATCTGCTCAAATCAGTATGTAGTTTTCATTAGTGTCTGATTTTCAATACTTGTGACCATGTTACTATAGAGTAGGGCTCTTCATGGATTTCAGCTGTTGTCAATTGCTATGGCTCTGGTCCTAATTTTTCATCATTCTGAAACCCATGGATAGAAATGTTAAACAGAGATCTTATGGTGATCTTATGGTGTAAGTAAGTTGTCCAGATAATGCACCAATGGATTTTTTTTTGTACTGGTTTGGTCCTGTTTTGAGCCCAATTCATTCCTGATGTAGACTTGGTCCTAGTATAGTCTAAGTTTAGTCCTGGTCTAGTCCCAGTTTGGTTAGTCCAAGTAAGACTTGCATTCACAGTCATATTCTGGTTTGATGGTGCTAGTTCAGTCATGATGTATACTTGTTTTTTCCAGTTTTCCAGTTTTCCCACAGTCCCAGTTTAATACTATATTCCACTATATAAGAAGTAGGTGGAGTGTCTAGGTCAAGGAAACAACGGCAGAATGAATATAATGTGTTTTGTTGGGACAGGCATAGGCCATCCAGCATAAACATCTGTCACAGAATAAATAAAATAAATACAGTAGAGAAAAAACATTTTTTTCTGAAAGAAGAGAACAATGCTTGCATGTAGCCCCCTTAAAAACCTACACAAGACCCTGAAATGTTCTACAGTGTGGCATTAAATGCCATTACGTTACATGTCAGCTCTGTGGAGAGGTGACCCTGCTCATTTTAAGAATGTTTAGCAATAAAACCTGCAATTAAATAAATGTAAAACTAAACCTAGACACAGCCCAGCTAAAGACTATACATTATACTGTATCCTTTCACCAGTGTAGTGCCTGCTTCTATGGTGGAATGATTCACTCGCGGTGCAGAAACAGCCCGGGGGGACCACTCCACTCATCCTCCTCCAAAACAATCCCGCAACTCTCCACAGCCCTTGTTAAGCAATAACTGAGAGCTTGTCAAACATCTACAATCACATATTCAGACCAGCTGCCTCCAGCGATCACCTTTTGTTAATTGCTAAGTTCAAAAGCAGTAGCTCATTTGGTTTTCATGAAAAAGATGCCAGGAGCAAGACGTTTCACCCTTGTAATTGTGATTATGTGATTGGTGGTGGTTGGAGAGGCCATTGGCGCAGGTTGACAGCCATTTTTTTGTCAATCTGCCCTAAGATTTTAGTGACAATGTAGCAATTAGCATGACTGAGGAATGAAGGAGTAATGAAGTATTTGAAGCGTTACTTAGAAAATCATATTGTGTTGCTTTTAATACCTATAATACAAAGTCACCTGCATATGGCATTAAACTCCATGAAGTCAAGTAGGTGATAGCATCAGCCCAAGTTACAGGTCAGATCTCTGGAGAGGTGACCCCACTCACTGTAAGAATGTATGTTTATCAAGGTACATTTGAACAATAAAAAAACACCTATAATTAATAAATGTACGATAGATAAATCTAATGCCATATTGTGAAACATTATATGTAACAATATAACACAGACAAAAAGGTGGTACACCATTTGCAAAAAAGTTACATAGTGCACCTTTAAAAATTCCCTTGTTATTTATAAAAATTTTGCCATATATTTCAAACATCTATGAATTATTAATTGTTTAGTCCTTTAGTGAGCACCTTTTGCTAATTGCTTCAGTTCAAGTGCAGTTCACCATTTGCGTTGCATGAAAAATAATGATGTTTTATTATGTTAAGCTCATAAAAGATTTCTTCCAGGTTAGTGTTAGCCTGTGGGTGCGGTTTGGCCAAGCTAACCTCAGTAAAATGGCTAACACCCTGCTGTGCCGATCTGCCCTGCACCGCCAGCTAACATACATATTCAGTGATTCTTTTTAATTTCATTCATAACTTTTCGTTTTGGTGCATGGGGGTTGGACTGATTTAGTTGGACAATTGAAATAAAATAAACAAAACTAGAAGTAAAAAGTAGAATGAGAAAAAACACATTTTTTTGTACGTAGGGACCCACAAACAGGTGTACTTGTTTAAGAGAATTCTTCCAGGTTAGCATTAGCCTGTGGGCACGGTTTGGCCAAGCTAACCTCAGTAAAATGGCTAACACCCTGCTGTGCCAATCTGCCCCGCACCGCAAGCTAGCATACATATTCAGTGATTGTTTTAAATATGTTTTAATTTCATTCATAATACTTCATTTTTGTATGTGGGGGTTGGTACTGATTTAGTCAGACAACAAATAAATAAAAAATAAAAAGGATAATGAGAAAAAACAAAACAAAAAAACATTCTTTCGGTGTAAGGACGCCCAAAGAGGTGATCTTGTATAAAAGGATAATGAGAAAAAACACATTCTTTCTATGTAGGGACTCCCAAACAGGTAAACTTGCATAAAAGAATTCTTCCAGGTTTGCGTTAGCGCTGCAGTTTGTCCAAGCTAACCTCAGTAAAATGGCTAACATCCTGCTGTGTCTATCTGCTTCACACCGCCAGCTAACATACATATTCAGTGATGCTTTTTAATACATGTTTTTCATTTCATTCATAATTTTTCGTTTAAGTATATAAGGGTTGGAACTAATTTCTGGGGCAATTGAAATGAATAAAAATAACCCCCACATAAGAACTGTCTTCCAGGTTAGCGTTGACCAGTTTGGCCAAGCTAACTTCTTTTTTGTATTTTATTCATAATTTTCGTTTTAGGATATGGGGGTTGGTATTGATTTACTGGGACGGTTGAAGAGTAGGTTCATTTTTTGACCCGAGTGGAAGTAGGATTGTGTATTACTATTCAAAGCACATATTCTCATTACCAGTTAAAATTCACCAGACATGATGACAAATGCACTAAAGTAATTATAAATAAATATTAGATTTATTCAAACTGTAATTCCATGATCTGGAGGGTTGGGTATTGGTTTAGTTTGAGTAATGGTATGACAAAAGTATACCCACTAATTTAAATTTAAAAAGCTTCAGG
Organism: Periophthalmus magnuspinnatus; assembly: GCF_009829125.3. NCBI lineage: Eukaryota > Metazoa > Chordata > Actinopteri > Gobiiformes > Gobiidae > Periophthalmus > Periophthalmus magnuspinnatus. Next base: position 17,882,487 of record NC_047136.2, read on the forward strand.
TTAGCTCAAATTAAAAGGCCTGTATTTGATGTTTTCCTTATACATTTGAGCAAAATTTGCCTTGTCCCAGCACAGATATATTGTATAAACAGCTCTTGAGGTCAGCATAAGTCTTCCGTGTACTGTCTGTATCAAATTATAAAGCATTTTCTTGTCAGATAATCAGGAAGTGTATGGTTTGCATGCTAGTTGTTGTTAACTTTACCGCTTTACCGTGATGTCTGGTCTCTGAAAGTTGGGGATAGTGCTTATAAACTCGTCACGGTAAATAATTAGGATGCTCGGAAAGGATAAGGTGAGAAATAACTTTAGACCACTGTAAAAGGTTTTAAAATTAACTAGTTTTGTTTTGTATTTTGTTGAATTATCAAATGCTATGGCAACGATGCTAGATTTGATCACTTTGAAACCCATGGATAGTGAAGACCGAACAGTGTATAAGCTTTAAAAAACAAAAACAAAAGAAACACAACTTCAAATATTAATTCACAACATTAAAAGCTAAAAAAGTGACCATTTAAAAAAAAACGTATGCCCTTTAAACATTAGCAAAGTTAGCTAATTACTTTTTTGATTATATAATGTCTATGCAATGCTAGCAACAAGGTTAGCTAGGTGGGTGCATATTGTGGTTAGCTTCCTTCTCATTTAGTGAGAAGACATAACTTACACTCAAAACCGCAATTGAATCAAATCTCACCATAGCGACAGGAGCTTCCATAATTGCCAGAGGAGGCTGGCTCTTCTCATATTCTCCCCACGCACGGTGCTCTGATCTGGGCTTATCTTGTAGTGAGCCGTACAGGGCCCTGGGTCTTGACCTTGGGATGGTGCACACATGCTCCTATCTGCTCCTGCCTCACTGGAGAGGGCAAATGAAATATCTTATCACATTCTGTATTCTCTACGGGTTCTTAATATGAGGAGAGTCAAGTAATAGTTTTATTAAATAGCTCAAGGTTCAAGATTATTAATGTTGTCATGGTAACTGTCTATTGAATGTATTGTATATTGCATCATAACTAACCTAAAGTTTGCATTATCTCAACGTGTTACTACTGAAACCAACCTGAGAGTTGCCGGTTAGATTCTCATGTACAGACCTCTGTTTATTTCATACAGTATCTTGACTGTTTCGGCTGCGCTCTGCCACTTCTCAGCTGACTTAAACAGATTTTGGTGCTGTCCTATTTGAGGCAGTAGGACAACAGCGCCATCTGCAGTCTGTATCCCAGGTGTGAGAAAGTTGGTATGCCCCCTCGTCCCGATTTACAGTCTGGTTGTCCCGTTTCCAGATCTTGATGGCCTGTCTGATCTGACGATAGTCCTTGTAGCTCTGTGCCTATGACTGTAGTGTCTCAATCAATAAAATGATTTCCCCTCTTGCACTAGTTAACACACTTAAAATAAAATAAAGTTGTTAAAATCTTAAAATGAACACACTTAAAATCTGTTTAAATCCGCTGAGTAGACACTTGGCATAGGCTTGTTTTGTTACTGCCCAAGAGTGAATGTTTCAAAGTTTTCAACATTTTTACACTTTACTATTTTGCTTCACAAATTAAGCTACATGACATTATTTTGCTCAGTTGTTTAACCACTAACACGCTGCTGGTTTCAATTGTCAAAAGAAAAATGGTAAACCTTTGGCAAGACATTTCCTCACCTACTATTTGTATCTTTGAATATATCATTATTAATGTTCGGAGAGGCAAAAAGTGCTGATTTCTATCCACTTCCTTGTTGTGTCCTTTGGCTGGATCTCTTCTAGACTGGCCTCAATGTATGACTGTTGGTGGTTGGAATGTTGGTTTATACTATGATACTCAATTTTGTGAATGCACAATGAACAAATTTACAGTGAAGGCCAACAATGCAAAATAGATCAAATATATTATCAGGCATCTGAAACAACACTGTTTAATTTTTCAGTAGTTTGGGCTTTTGCCTGGACAGAATCTCACACATCTGCCTATTGTTCTCTGAGCACACTGTGTAACAAAGTGTTGCTTTTTAATTAGTGTTCCTGTACAGACACAGCCTGGAGGTGATCTCTGAACTTGCTAGATTCATGCAGTGTGTTGTGTTGTGATAACGTTACATCACAAATTATATTTTCCATGTATTTATAATACAATTTTAAAATCCAACTTGGAAGGAAACAAAAAACTTTAGATCCATCCATTATTCTACTGAAATGATCTGATATTTTGTGTTTAGTTCAGAGTTGACACCTTTTGATCATTCTTGTAACTGTTTATGTGTTGCTGTTGTTGTTGTTGTTATATAACTGCTTTTGTATGTGACACTTGGTTGCTATGCCGACAAGTTGATGTGCAGGTTTTGTTCATCAGTTCCTGGTCTGTTTTGGAGACTGACTCTAGTGAGTTGAGACTGCTGTTGTTTGGCTCTGGTTTTGTTGTGGGTTACAGCCTGCCGTCCTTGTGTTCAGAAAATAAACAACCAGAAGAAATTCAATGTATTTTGTTACACCAGAACACTACACTATTATTATTGTATTTTTTACACTTGACTTAATTTGGCTATCCCCTGCTGCTAGTGAGACATAGATCTGAGTGTCATCTGCATAGTTGTGGTAGGACACATTATTACTGCGTATCAAGTGGCCTAACGGCAGCATGTAAAGATTGAACAACAAGGGCCCCCGGATTGACCCCTGGGGCACCCCACAGGTCAGGGACATTTTCTCTGAGACACATTTTCCAATTTCAACAAGTGTTCCCTGTCTTCTACATAGGACTTGAACCAGTTTAGGGTAGTACCAGAAAATAAAGAAAAATAAACATGAAAATATACAGTACCTCAAAACTTTTCAAACATTGCAAACGAAAAACATACCCTAGAATATTAAGACTTGTTTCTTGTTATGTTCAATCTAGCACTGGTTAGCATGTCACACAAAGCATCTAGCGTCTACCAGCTAACCCTGTTGATATTTGAAGCTGATGTCATCAACATTCCCCTGATAACTGTAGGCACTGCTCTGTCTGAGACTTTGTTAGACTTTATTTTTTATTTATTTTATTTTTTTTTTTTTAACACAATCTGATCAAAAAGAAATGACTTTGTTGAAAATGCAGAAGGTGAGCTGATTTTGTACTGTTACACAAGCCCCTCTCAATATTACAGTCACAAACTAGCTTGAGTTAGCTAAAGTGTGCATTGTGTCTCCATGGTAACTGCTGAATATTCTACCATACACATAGACACTGCGCCTAGCATTCTGACACTATAGAGTGATATATGTACTTACTACTTGTGACCCAACAGTGTCTGTGTTTTTAGCATTGTTTTGGCTAATATATCTCTATGAGGGTTTTGCACTACTGACACAAACATGGCAGATTTCCATGGTAACAGCCATTTTTTGTTGTTTCATCCTGAACTCTATTGTTTGCCGTACCAGAATTCCCTGCAATTGACTGTCAACAACTATACCTTTTGAAATCTCAAATTCCCCCCTCATGTGTGTTGTTAGCATAATTTTACATATCACAGCTAGCAACGGGGGCAAAATGCGACACCCCCCCCATCAAAAGCAACCCCCCTCCCTTCCTCATTCCCTCATATTAGTCTTACCTCCTTGCTTTGTCTCCTCTCTCCTAGCTGATGGTGACATTTATGGGCCCCCCAACCACCCCTCCCTGCTAGTCCTTTGTTCAGTCTCTGTCTCCCCTCCGCTCTATCATATCACAACATTATAAACATCCTCTGCTTAATACTGGTCTCATTTCGGATCACGTCAGCTGCGATTAGTCGTTCTTTACGTTCAAAAACTGTTTGAATGCAATCATTTCCTATTTGAGTATTTTAATAAAGGAACCCTCGAGCTGTGATGTTTAAGGGGGAACCATTTGGCGAACCCCCCTACGGGTTTTTATTGAAGGTTTACGCAGTTAGGTAGTAATTGCGTGTAATGAGGAGCTAATTATGTACGAGCGGCATAATTAGTGTTTTGGTACTTGAGACTGGTGGTAGTGTTGATGCCTTAAGATGACGTGTGTTCGCAGATTTGGTTAAGCTAGCTAATGCGGTAACGTTGCTAATAAAAATACATGGGGTTCATTTAGGTAATTTATTCATAGACACATTCAAAGCATGGCGGTAAAGTCGGGTTATATGGATAAGAAAATAGTAGCATATTTATAGTATAGTAATAGTATATATTTATTTATATATGCCTGCAAACTAGGAAGTAAAGGGCATGCTAGTTGTTGTTAGCATTATGGCAGCAAAACTCCGCCCTGGACTATTATAAAGCTGCTAAAGGACGCTTTGAATGTGTTAGGAAAGTGAACTTTGACTTAAAATGGTTAAATATTTGGTCTGTTTTTCACCTTTTTAGACAATTAAATTAGGCTAATGTATATTTTTTGCTCAATTTAGGGCTGAAATCTCCAATTCTCAATAGTAATATATAGTCTATCTCCCCTTCAGATCTCCAAATGCTCAGTTCAACCTTGTGATGTCATCAGGTGCTAATCCAGGATGTCCTTTTCTATGTTTTTAAAGCCCATTCCTTCAACCATCTCATTCTGACAACTTCATAAACTTTGCTAACATGCTACCCAGTGTTAACATGCTAACCAATGCTAACATATCTGCTAACATGCTAACCAATGCAAACCTATATGAAAAGTAGTTGAAAACGTCCACATGATATAAGATACAGTACCTTTAATGTGCGCTTCATTGCTTAGCCTATACCTACAGAACACTTTTATCAACAGTTTTTTTTTTGTTTTGTTATTTTTTTACATTTAACAGCATTTTTTTTTTTTTTTTAATCTTTATACAATGACATTTCTTCCTTTACTCGCCTATCAGACCCACTGCAGTAGCCAAGAGCACCAGTCAGTCGGGTTAGAATGTGTGTTGTGAAGATAGATAAACAGCCCCTGGTATCTCCCTCCCCCACTCCCTTAACCTTCCTCTCTCTCTCTTCATACTATTCCTCTTCTCACTTCTCTTTCACTGTCACCCTTTTCCTACTCCCACTTTCCACCTCTTCTTCTCTTCTCTTCTCTTCTCTTCTCCCTCTCCTTGTGCTTATTATAACTCCCATTTCTCCTCTCCTTCTCTCTTTCTCCCCTCCTTCCGTCTCCCCCTCTTTCTTTTCTCACTCCCTCTCTCTCTATCTCTCCATCTCTTTCTCTCCTCCACCTTTCCCTTCTCCACCTTTCTCTCTCCAGAAAACAAAGAGGGGAAAACAGTAGAAAAGGCTCTACTCTCCACTCTCTCCTTCCATCCACTTCGTCTTCTCCCTCTCTCTCTACCCCCCTTTCTCGTTTTTTCCCTCTCTTTCTCACCCTTTTCCCCATTTTTCTTCTCCCTCTCCCTCCATCCCCCCTCCTCTTATCCTTATGGAGCGCACTTCCCCACGCTCCCTATAGCCAAACCCAATCACGCTAGCCTCTCTACTGTGCTGCGGCCTGACTAATGCCTTTTCATCTAAAGGCCACACTCTCTCCCCTCTCCTTCCTCTCCTCCCTCCCTCTTTCCTTCTTTTCCCTCCCTCTCCCTTTCTTCCTCTCGTTCCCTGGGGTCACCCGTTCCTCACTCAGAAGTCCCTTTGAATTGGTCGCTGGTGCGCTAGGGCCCTTAGGTGTTGGGATAAGGTCAGTGGGCACTCGGAGCACAAAGCAGTTCTACGTATAGCGGAGCATCCATCACTACGAGGCAAGCCGAGCACGCGTCACTTATCTCCTGTGATATCGCTCTGAAGGAATGGTCACCCGTATAGATCGCAGGGCTAAGGATCAAGATGGTGAATTGATGTAAGAAAAAAAAAAAGAAAATAGAAATTGCAGTTTTGAGTCATCAATCCACATGTGACATATGTGATAACACTTATAGGGCCATTCCATTTTTTCCATGTATTTGTGCAAAGTGTGTCTTGCCCCGTACAGATTGTTGTCTAAGTAGCTCTTGAGGTCAAAATAAGTCCGCTGTGTAATGTCTGTGTCTAATTATAAAGCACTTTATTGCCTGAGTATATATTATATATTATCTACTTCCACAGTATCACCACATGCAGGAGCCACAGCTGATATAGTAGTGCTCCAAATGTTTTGTATCCACAGAAAACCAGCATGTTCTGTACTTCCATTACCCTCGTAATAAACCCTTTAGTTTGTCTCATCTCATTTAGTTTGTATTGAGCAGTGTTGAACTGTGCCCCAGCGCTCAGAAACCAAAAGTGAAACACAGATCAGGTCAACCGTCAATAAACTTTTAATACAAGCTAAACAATAAGGTTCCAGGTAGTGGACACTCCAGTCATTAAATAGGAGCAGCACAGGCCTGCAAGAAAGTTTGAAAGAAAGCAACGCACTAGTGCTGGTTTCTGACTGTCAATCAAGTGCTAATGGAGAATCTCGATTGGTCAGTGCTGACACCAGGACCCTCTCCCTGCTGTCTGTGGCCCAAGTGAATGTGCAAGCAGTTATGAACGTGTAACCCCAAAATCTGATTAGACTGTACTTTTGTCTTTGCTCAGCTCATTACTCCTTATTTGTGAAATTATTGACAGAAATATAGCCTATGATTTTATTGATATTTTAGTGCATTAAATTTAACATTTATGTGCTGAAATGGGCCTTCTGTGAAGGCCTAGAATTCCCTGACATTTCCCCTCTAGTACTGCGCAACATAGAGTAAAAATGTAGGTTAATTTTGTATCTGATGGGTCATTGACAGTGTGCGAGGAGAAAAAATGGTGGTGTTTTTATTGCACAGCTGGGGAAAATGAAAAAAATGAAATAAAGAGAGATGGGGCGGGCTAACGGCAGCTATCATTAGGAGAAGCAAACATAGCGCTATTGTTTGTAACCCTATGCTAATGATGCACGCGGAGCCGGCACAGGTGAGCGCTAACAAAAGGGGGCTATTAGCATGTCGCGCAATACATGCTAATCACATGTGCTGGTCGTATACAAAGCGTGGTTAGGATCTTAAAACACAGGAGTCGGTGAAAATAATAGGCTATGTCTTTCTTTACATGTACCTCCTATGTTACACAAAATGATAGACACTTTATAATTACACAGAGAAAGCACACAGGGGTCATATGAAAAAAGTCTGTGTAGTTCAAGTACAGAGATACTGTATAAGCAACTTTTGAGGTCAAAATAAGTTCACTGTACTGTGTGCATCTAATGTAAAGTGTTTTATCATCTGAGAATCAGGAAGAGCACTATACCGTGATGACAAACTTTTTCATTCTGCAATGTACTCGTATCTTCAGATGGTAGCCAGTCACCTGCCCATCACCTGCTCATAACAAATTTATCTCAAAATCATGATACTTCTATGATATATTTAAAGCCGTACATTCGTCTGCCAAGAACTAACACAGCTGTCTTCCTTTCAGTTGCTGTTGGCTGCAAATATCCGAGCACTGGGACGGTGCGTGCTGGTTTTGAAGTGTTGAAGCATAGCACTGCTCCGAGCCTCATTAAAAATCTAGAGGGATCAAGCGGGTCGAGTTGATCTGGAAATGAAGCCTGTTTTCACTGTTTGCAAGAAGGGGGACGTGAGAGCACAGGTTAATACAGGAGCGGAGAGCCGGGAAGATAGAACAGGATAGAGGAATACTGCTAACTGACACTTTAATACACGTAATACAAGTCCTGTGGTTTTCAAGTGATTGTACTGTACATTTGTGGGCAATTAAAGAAAAATATATTGGGCGATAGTAGGTGCTACAGTGGTTGTTTTTAATAGGAAAGTTGACAGTTAAATCCCAGTGTCGAATAGTGTTAAGTACTTCTAAAAATGGGGTACTCAAATTGCTATGGTACATATAGTAAGTAAGACACACTATGTAACTTTTCTAGTTGCCTTGTAGTTTTGGAGTTGCTGTTGCTTGGAATGTTCCACAGTATAGCATTAAACATATTTGTCTTACATTTATTTCATTACAAGAGCATTGTTGTTCTTGAGAAACATGTATTCTACTGTAAGCGGGGTTGCCTCTCCACAGATCTGGCCTGGTGGGTTCCTCCTGCTTGTGTCCATGAATATAAACAAATGTAATACTGTAGAACATTATGGGTCAAGGAATAACATTTCAAACAACAACAAGAAAGATTAAAAAAAAGAAAAAAGAAAAATTTAACTATGATGAGTTGAGTGTGATTCACAAATTTAAGAAGCCAGATTCATGCTGACAACTGGCATGCTTCCTGGTCAAGACAATTAAAACAAAAGCATTTCATTAGATGCAGCACACAGCAATATATCTCTACAAATTTTACTTTGTCACATGAAAAGTCAGTGTAGTTGAGCTAAATTAGTGTTACCCAAGTACAGATACAGTGGGGTAAAAAAGTATTTGGTCAGCCACCAGTTGTGCAAGTTCACCCAGTTAAAAAGATGAGAGAGGCCTGTAATTTTCATCATAGGTCCACTTCAACTATGTGAAACAAAATGAGAAAAAAGAATCCAGACAGTCACATTGTCTGATTTTTAAAGAATGTATTAGCAAATTATGGTGGAAAATAAGTATTTTATCAATAACAAAAGTTCAGCTCAATACTTTGTTATATACCCTTTGTTGGCAATGACAGGTCAAATGTTTTCTGTAAGTCTCCACAAGGTTTTCACACACTGTTGCTGGTAGTTTGGCCCATTCCTCCTGCAGATCTCCTCTAGAGCAGTGATGTTTTGGGCTGTCGCTGGGCAACATGGACTTTCCACTCCCTCCAAATATTTTCTGTGGGGTTGAGATCTGGAGACTGGCTAAGCCACTCCAGGACCTTGAAATGCTCCTTATGAAGCCTTTGTTGCCCGGGCAGTGTGTTTGGGACCATTGTCAATCCTGTATATTGTATAAGCAGCTCTTAAGGTAGAAATGAAACTGTTGCGTACTGTTTGCATTTAACTTCTAAAACATTTTATCCTCTGAGAGTCAGAAAGTGAACTGTTAGCATGCTAACTTCTTCTATCTTTACTGTGATAGTGAAACATTGCGGCAAATAATTAGGATTTTTCAAACCTTCTGTTCTGTTTTTCAAGGTAAAATCAGACACAGCGCCTTTAAGCAACTATTTATTCAATGTTGATGCTGTTGCCACTTGATCACCTCTTCATTCCCAGTTCCTCTACCATGCTTAATTTCTCATGCCTTCCCTGTCGGTACACTCACCTCTTTGGTTTGTGAATGGCCGTGGGTAATCGCTCCAGTGTTTTTCCCGTCTCTGTGAATGTAGTGCGGGGGTGCGCGTGTAATTAATGAACCTTCTCAAAGCTCTGCAGATAAACCTCGCTTATCAGTACATGGCATATTTAGGCTCATTCTCTGCGCCTCTGTATGGTGACTCATGGTGCACTTATGCTGCTTGTTCCAGCACAATTTCCTCCTCCAAATACTGCTCGGATTGCCGGTGGATCAGTTATGTATACAATGTGTTGGGACAAATAGATTATCTTGGGTTACGTGGAATGAAATTAGTTACTTTAGTTTAGGGACTATATCAGTTTCAAATTTTTCTAAGTGATTTTCAGGCATTAGGTAGTGTTTATAAAGCACTAGCTCATTTCAAAAGGTTTGCAGTGGTCCAAAGTCATTCCTCACTCACCTTATGCATTCCAAGCATCCTAATTATTCACCATGATGAGTTTATAAGCACTTTTCACACCTTTCAGAGCACAAAGTGGAGTTTTGCCATCATAGTAATGCTGTAACTAGCATGCTATCACGCACTTCCTGATTCCCAAACAATAAAACGTTTTATGCAGATGCTGTTAATAAAATGTATCTGTACTAAGAGAAGACAAAATTGGGTACAGAGTATTAATGGAAAATATAGTTAATGAATAAAAGGAATACATACTTTATAATGACTAAAATCTAATTTACAACTTTACTAGACTGTTAATAAAGTGACAGTATCTCAATTGGTAGAGCATTTGTCCACTGAAACACAGTCGATTCTAGCTCCCACAGATGAATGCTGTCGTTGTGTCCTTGGGCAAGACACTTAACCCACCTCGCGTCCAGTGTCTATGTACACTGGTGTATGAAGATTGAAAAACATTTCTGATGCAGGGTTCACCACCTGCTTATCTCAGTGGGTGTCACTGAACTTTAATAACAGAAAAAAAATGAGGTGCCTTCTTTCCCCAAGGTCACTTCTGATAGTGTTAGCAACAGGTTTGATTGACAGCATTGCTAAGTGCCCGCTCCCCGCAAAACCAGCTGTGCAGGCGGGAAGGGACTTTGCTTTCAACAGCTTCCCTCCGTATTGGCTCTCTGGGTGCGATGAACTCTGTGGGTGACGTCACACTCACTTAGCCCACTTCTTTATATCATCTATGGTTATAACCCAGTAGACAACAATGCAGTAGATTTGCTAATATTGTGGTTTGCTATATGGCAGAACACACACCCATATTTACTCATCTATTTTCTTTAATACATTTTCCTTATTGTAATCACTAAACTATAACTTTACAATACCAAAGCATGTTTTTCAAAATAGACTAGATTTGCTGACATTTTCACTATAGCAAACATTTTACGCTAACAATACTGCTTTATTTCTAATCCAGTGCATTGCCACTCTGTTATGTTATCCTTGTATCTCCTTGCACTGTTTGTTTTCAATAATCAGTGTTATATCCTACCATGGCCTATATTAAGTTGTGTGTGATTATTGTATAGTCATTTGTTGTTTGTTGATGTTTTGTGATCCAAATGCACAGTTTAACACGCCAAGCTGGAGCAGAGGTTTGGTTGCGTTTTGCGTGGAACGGGTCGACAGCCTAAATGAGCCGTGTAATATGATTTTCCTCAAAACTTGGCTGCTCATTCCAGTCCAATGAAACATGCATGAGAGTAGCTCTGCGTTAAGGCTAGCTAGCAAAAACACAGGCTAAAGCGGTTATTCATAATGTAAACAATAATGAAACAGGTGTAAAGTTAGCTATACTGAGTAGGTTTATGGTTAAATTTCCTTCCTTTGTGCCACTGGTGAATGGGTGAGAGGTGACGTTGTTCGCTGCCACATCTGCATCAGTCTGCCTCAGGTCAACTGGGGCCGCAAATTGATTTAGCCTAGATTTGAGAGAAGGTTGTTGTAGAACAGTGGCTCTCAAATGTTTCACTCCAGGTACCACCAAAGACATTTATTTACTATCAGTATGAGACCTGCAGACACTCACATCTGAGCCTGGTTATGCTTCCATTGTAGGGAGTATTATACTTCCTGTTCACATAAGCCAGATAACAAGGACAGAGCTGGCATGTGTCCAATAAAACTAATTTTAACAATTTAATAAAGAGCAATGGATAGTGCTGTTCTGAGAGACATACATAATGTGTAATGATGGACAAATAGTACTACATTTTACTACAACATTTTTGAGGACTCTTATCCATCTAAAGCTGTGTTTTGCATCTGTTATAGTAATCAAGGAGACTGTGTCCTTCCTCAGAGTTCAAAGCACTTGCCCCCACTGCATGATGTCATCAAGTAGTGATACGGAAAGTCTCCTTTGTGTTTTTTAAAGTCTGTACACCTTTGATCCAGCTTCCTTTACTGCATAGCAAGCCAATTCTAATGCTGCACTTTCTGCTAACATTTCACACAAAGTTGTATCTTAGATCAATTTGCCATACAATAAATATGATGTAAAATTGAAATGCTAAGGTACGCCTGCCATCTGCTAGTCTCCACGTAGATGCTTTGCCTGGAGTGTTCCGCAGTAAGGCATTAAATGTATCTATCTCCATGAAGAAAAGCAGGTGGAGCAAGTTACACATCAGCCCTATCGAGGGGCAACCGAGTTGACAGTAAGAACGCAAGGTATTTTTCAGCAATTAAATGATTCTGTATGTGAAAAGTGCAAATTGTGCCGTACTGTGGAACATTTCAGACATAGCAATTGATACTTTAAAGCTGATACCATCAACATTCCCTGGGGTGTGATGCTATCTGTGGGAACTGCTCTATCTGAGTCTTGTTAGACTTCATTGTTAGTTTTATTTTAACACAATCTGTCAGAAAGAGCTCGTTTGAGATGGGTTTTTTTGTTGTGTTTTTTTGCTGTTAAAGAAGCCTCTCACACATACAATTACAATCACACGCTAGCTAGCATTAGTCACTCTCACCTTTTTGTTGAAAACACCTAAACAACACCTAAACAGGACCATGAACACTCGTATTGATCACAGGCTCCTGAAAATGTACTGTTTAAATCTATTTTGCATTTTGACTTTTCAGACTTAAAACGTTTTTGACAGTGTTTATTAATGTGAGAATCCACCATAGAGATACATGAGGAACACCCCCAGCATGGTATCATTGCAAAGTATCAATAATATCTCCATGGAGACAAGCAGGTCCGAAAAGTTACATAGTACAACTTTAAAATCGGACCTCGGGATCGTACATACCATCGGATTGTGACGCTCCCGTTCGCACAAAGCAAATTGAAAAACACTGCTCCTTTGTTGCCTGGGTGGTCATCAGGATCACACGGCTCCACGTATGAACCCAATCACACCGTACGCACACGTCTCCCCGCTCCTCACCTTCTGTAACACAGCGAGCGTGGGGGCCTTTGTGCCTCCGACCACGCTGTGCCAGTCCAGCTAGCATCTTCTTTTGATCATACTGCATTCACATCAAAGCGCCCACACCACCTAAACGCACGCACCCGAAACAAAACACCACAGCGGAGTAGAGTGGGAAATGGAAAAGGTTCCAGAGGGCGGCTTTAGGTATAGAGGTAGTACGATTTTCATCTGTCCATCAAAGAAGAAATACCACGTCTTTTTGTGCGCTGGTATTTGGAGTTATTAACATTGGCAGAAATGGAAGTCTTATCGCAGTTGTGACCTTCACTGGATAAATATGTGGTTGTGTGGAGAGTTAAATGAATTCTTTCAAGGTGTCGGAGAAGATTACGGGAAGGAGTAGTGCGTGAGGCTGGTTGTGTCAATGTTTTTTGTTCATTTTTTGCTAGACTTTAGCTTTATTTGTTAACATCTAGGCTACTGCAGAGTGTTTCTCCACTTCTAGACCTGGTTTAGCCCTACTTCAGACCTGGACCTCTTATACACTTGAGTTAGATCTGGTGGTACTTGGAAAGCAAAATCTTTTCATTGTTGGTACTTGATGGTAAATGTTTGAGAGCCACTCGGCTACTGTATACGAGATGCTCAATGAAAGACTTGTGCAGCAAAAATGGAGGAAAACAGGATTGAAATAAAGTTAAATGAGATGAAAGACATTTGTAACCCATATGTATGTATGTAATCTAACCAACATTGTCTAGTAGAGTGCGCTGTTGTGCATTTTCACTTCAAAAGCACGCTCCTCATATTGGTACTGAATAGGGGAGAGTAAGCAGGAAAATCCTCAAATAATATCACATATTTGTGGCTTATGATTACTAATAATTTGCTGCAACAGGTTTCACATCCTGACAAACACATATGAGCCAGAGAAGTGACCATTTACTGAGAAATTATTGGAAATTCTGGTCAGTGTACAACATGTTTGGCCATTGCTTCTGAAAAAGCACATGCAACGGAGAGGATTTACTTTGATCGTACTGGCATATTGTGGTTGAAAGTACATTTAAAGCAACAAGAAGATAGTTTTGGTTGCAAAATCATAAATACTGTGTAGTCATTGTTAAATAATTAATTCTGATTAAGGGAATATGATTATTTTACAATTTCATGTTATCCAATGTAGTGTAGTGCTATCGTTATCATCGCTATCTTTGTCATCAGTGTTAATGCTCAATTGTGCCTTGAACTGCAATGAGTGAACGTAGTATTTTTGCCCACACTAGACCACTCCCCATACTATGACGAAGCGCTGACTGTATGTACTGGCTGTGTAATCTTGACTTCACACTTGCTTTTTATGATTTGCATTTTTACAAAACACATTTATTCATTTTTGTTATGGAAATATATTCTCTGCTGGAAAACCCCTGTTGTTTACAGTCCATCTCTGACCTTTTCACGTCATGTCTTTATCACAGACATGTGTCGAACATACGAATCCTCCGCTCCTTCCCGCTGCTTTGCTCATTTTGTTCACCTCTCTATCCAACTGTCCACGCTGGGATCGTACTGGTTTCCATTATCCAGCTAAAGGCCAGTGCCAATCCGTCGCTCAGCATCATGGGAAGGCAGGAGGGAGAGGTGGGGAAGGTGGGGGTGCGATGGCGGGGAGGTGGTCCAAACGGGGAAGCCAAAAAAAAGCAGTCTTATTATATTAGCCGGGCGAAATGGCTTCACGGGAGTTGCAATTTTCCGAAGCTTGGCAGGTTGTGAAGAAGATAAGAGTGGTGAGAAACAAATAGAAAATAGTCTAGTCAAGTCCCCCATGGCCTCGCGACTGTTATCTTTAAATACAAGGCTGATTGGAGTGGGCTTTGTTGACATCTGAAAATATATTGATTTATAACTCATAATGGCAAAAGAAAAATTCAATTCAGTCAACTGGACAAAAGTTTTAGAGAGACGTTTTGCCGCTCGTCCAAGTGGGCTCGTCCAAGCTCAGGAACTGAAATGTCTTCACTCTAAAACTTTTGTCCAGTTGACTGTATTGAATTTTTCTTTTGCAATGGATCATACCTGGATGACTGGGGGGATGAGGGATTGCACAATTTTGTGAGGAAATCTGAAAGGTCTTGAACTTAATTTTCTACAGTAAAGTGGACTTTTTTCCATTTTGGTTTGAGTTCTCTCTATAGTAGGTTAGGTGTAATGGAGTGTGAGAAGTGGTGCTCGTAGTAGCTGGGTTTGTCAGGCTGAGAATGTCAAGAAGACATGGGTAGAATTTGGTGAAAGGATTACTTAAAGACGCTGTAGCTCATTTTTACTGTCTTTAAAAGGTGAAAAACAGAACTACTTCATTTTAAACAGTTTAGTCCAGTTATTCCTCGCTTACCTTGTGCATTCCGAGCATCCTAATTATTCACCACAAGTATCAGACAAGAACATGCTGTATAATTAGATGTACTGTAGAAGTACTTTGGACTTATTATGGCCTCAAGAGCTGCTTATACAGTATATCAAGACACTAGCTGCTCAAATACATGGGAAAAATGGGTACAGCCCCCAAAGAGTGCACTATGTAACATTTCTGGTAGTTTGTTTGAAATGTACTACAGTAAAAGTTGTCGGTCAGACTTGTGGAGAGTCTGTAATAGAACAAAGCCAAGATAGATAACTTTAATGCCCCCCGGTGAGCCTTCAAGTACTGAGTGTTTGGAGAGAAAAAAAAGGGATTTATTTCTTCATTACAGAGTGTACATGGAGGACTGAAATTATTATAGGCAGAACTTTTTAATGCCAGTTTGAAGCATTTGTCATTTTTAGACCAAAGAAATCTCTTAGTCATGTGGATTAGTTGACAAATATAGAACTTCTCTGGAATCTAACTGCCAACCTTGTGGTTTTGTGTTCAGACATCAACACCACTATCACTCTTTTATATCAAGCAATATATTGCTGAAGTAAATATAGACAATAAATGATAATATTTAAACCAAACTCTAAAGCAGAAATATTCCCTCAAAACTCACCTGTTCAGACTGTCCTACCTCTTGTAACCAATCACACATCTTTTATCAATCTTGTCATGTTTAATTGTATTTGTATGTTTTTTTAAAAATCTAATTTTATCTTGTTCGGTGTCCTTGGGTGTTTTGAAAGGCGCTTATAATTATTATTATTATTATTATTATTATTATTATTATTTTTTATTTTTATTTTTTTTATTTTTTTTAATTATTATTATTCACCAAAAACTATTCTAAATGTTCAATACTGTTAAAACTGCAAAAAACTTTAAATAAATAAAAAGATAAATAAATAACCAACATTTTCCCACCAGTGCACAGTGTAAGTACACATGATAAATACTGACCCCTAAAACTATTGTTCCATCTGTCACATATTGAACAATCAGTCGATATAATATTTATCGTGACAGGCTTACCTTTGACCCATTCACTTTTAGATACACTTTCATACTCACTCTCCCAAGAGGCACATGGTGGTTGTGAAGTATCTTGCCAAAGACACAGCAGCACACAACTTACATTACAGTAGCACAATTCAAACTATTAACCTTCACCAACTTCCTCCCACTGAGCTACTGCTTTCCATATATCAACATATCTTTTTTATTCTCAGTTTACATTTGAAACAATGTCACGCATAATTTACTGCCCATCATTACTCCACTTAATTTTTTTTTTCCTCGTTGCCAAAATGACTGTAAAATACACTGTTTTGAAATAGCGACTTGGCTCCGCACTAGCAAACAGTAGTGTAAGAAAAGTGCCACCAGGCTTCTTATGTTGATGTGTTTTTCATGGCAGTGTGCCCAGTAACTACCACCAAGAAACCACTGGGAACCCCTGGGAGAAAATAGAGATAGTCATTCTGAATAATGCTTCAAGTATACACCGCCTTTTATCGCATTCTGGTCTATGACAAGAATTCTGAGTTAATCTGCATCTATGGCATGTTATTGGTACAATGACCGGGGGTAGCGGGGGTGTAAAGAGGCGTGGGTGTAGTGGAGTGTGACATCCCAGCTGCATATGAGCCCCATGCTGGCAGAGTGCCTGCCGGCTCCTGTGGCTCTTAACAACAAGGGAGCCACATGTAGACCAGCCAGTGGATACAGCCGTGGCCCTTTGATAACCCAAGGAGTGGAGGACAATGGGTGTTTGCTATGTGGGGTTGCTGAAAGTGAATGTTCAAAAGGTCCTGTCATGCTAGGACCTGGTAGCTGTTGCTAGCTGAGGATTGTAGCAGTTCAAATGAGGTTTTAAACAATAGCTGTTAGTTATTATCTATTCAGTTTAATTTTACTGAATATGTTGAAACCTAACAATCTTTCATTTCAGTTCAATTCGAGTGACAATGTTTCATGAATACAATAAATTTAATTTGGATGTTATTTTTTTAATGAAGTTATTCCACTTTTCAACTTTGGTTAGTATAGTAACCTAGAGAAATAGAGAAACTAGGCGTCTGATCTTGGCTCAAAATTATTAATACAGTCATTTCACTTTTAAGGTAATTCTAATACTGTCTATATATATACATTACACAATTCAATTAATAAACATAAATACACAAATTTAATACTGTACAACATTTAATTTCATAGTAGTGTATTACCCTAGCTAATATCTTGCATCTTGCTAATAAATCTTTAAGCTAACGTGAAACTACAAGCTTACTTATCAGGCTGCTAACTCTTTTCTAAACTGTGCATTCCTAGATATAAACTGTGAATTAGCCACGCAGCATGTAGCCCTTTGTCCACCCTGCTCTCTCTTTTGTTTAAAACATAATTATAAAATCAATTAACTTTTGTTTTCCGCGTCTGAACCTTCCACCTCCGCTCAGACATAGCTTTACATGGGACATTAATTGGCGCATTAAATGACAACAGACAGTGTGCATGCTATCGCTAGTGTGGGAGGTTATATACTTTCGCATGGGGAGCAGTGGCAGATGGTTAGCGACACCAGAGCCGTCATGGCCGCAGCTGTCTCCTCTGTCCAGGCCAGTATCTCTCTCTCTCTTATTGATTGCTATTGATTTGGGGCCTTCTGTCTGCAGCTGGGAGCTAATATCATGACTGTGTTGACGTGTTCATTGCTGTATTTGAGATATGAGGAAAAGCAGGAGGTAGGAAATTATGGGATGGAATCTGTATGAATTTGTGTTGGTATGACACAGTTGTATGAGTGCTGCTTTTAAATCCACATTTGGAAACTATAAACAGTAACATTATCGGTTGGGTTAAAAAAGAAGTTACATATTTGTGTAACCATACAGCCATATAACAGTCTTCTATCTCTACTTTCAATAGTCTGTTCAAAAAGGTCACACAGAAAATGGGGCAGCAAAGAAATATCAGCATTGAATATCGGTACTGAATATCGATATCAGCCAATACAGTACTTCACCCGTCGCTAATTACTACCCTACTATTACTGCTGCTGCTGCTGCTATTACTACCTCTACTACTACTACAACTGCTAGTACTACTACTACTATATCTACTACTACTAGTGCTGCAGCTGCAGTGAATTCTATGCATTTTTAAGTTATAGTCCAGCTGGTGTTTTGTTGCTTTTGTGTCCATATCTCTTGAATTTTATCCATTCCAGCAAATGTATTGTACTGATCTGATATTTTATGTTTACTTGAGCATTTGCCCCTTTTGTGTTTTTGTACGTGTTAATGTGTTGTTGTTAATTTAATTACTTTTTTGTGTGGCAGTTGGTTGCTATGCCAACAAATTGATGTGGAGGTTCTATTGTCTTTTAGGGACTGGCTCTGCTGAATTGCTATTGTTTTACTCTTGTTTTGTTGTGGGTTACAGCCTACAGTAGCTCCTGTGTTCAGAAAATACACAACAAGAAGAACTTTGGTGTGTTTGCTCACACCAGTATTTAATAGATCTGCAGCTATATACAAAACACTTAACTTATCCCTTTAAGGTACTAACGATCACTATAGAAATCCCTCTGAGGCGCTTAGCATTGTAGCACACTTGAAACCTAAACCATTCGTCACTTCAGCTAATTTCCCCTATTGATCGGGCCTTGCAGCTGTTCAGTTGGCGCAGGCTGTGCTCCTAACAGGGTCTTTCACACTCTCACTATGTCAATGTTGGTCTGGAGCTATAATTGTAGCCTCGTAAATCCACTGGAAGACCATCGGCATATCGAAAGAAAGTGATTAAAGGTGTGTGTGTGTTTGTTAGCAAGCACTGGGTTCACCTCCTGTGGTATAGAAATGTCTTTAACCGCACTTAAAGAGCATAACTAATCCTCAGTTGATAGTGGGGTATTAAATCTGCTGCTGATTGAGTTGTTGACTATACTCTATTTGTAGCTCAATAGTTGCTACAGTTTGGACAATTTTACTCTTGGTTCAATCCTCAAATCTTTTATCCCATTCCCCGGGGGTATATTCTCTACATCGGCCAATGTGGTCCAGCTCTTCCTTAAAATAGTCATTAGTTATAGGCTACAATATTCTACTGTAAGTATCAATGCTGAAATGACATAAATGGGACACAAGTTTACCTTTCTGGAATCGTTTTAGAAATGTGTTGATGTTTATCAGAAGATGACATGGTGAAATTTTTTTTCCCGTGAAGTTCATATCCTTTAGTCTCTTAATTCCCATTTTGACATTTAATACTTTTTTTTGTTCACATAAACAAATCTCACACTAACTCGCCACACATTACCAACTTATCACTTATACATTACTAGTCACTTCTCTAACCTGCCCCACCTCTCTCCACAGGTCCATGGGGTCGGTGTATGGGTAGCGAGTGTGGTCCCGGAGGCAGCCAGAGCCGGGCGGTGTGGTGTGCCCATTCTGAGGGCTGGACCACCCTGCACACCAACTGCGACCAATCCCAACGGCCCAACAACCAACAGCGCTGCTTCCGAGTCTGTGACTGGCACAAAGAACTCTACGACTGGCAGCTAGGTGCATGGAATCAGTGCGTGCCCATCTCTATGCGAAACTCTGGAGTTCAGCGTCCGACAATATGCACCAGAGGAGAGGAGGGGATTCAAACTCGTGAAGTAGGCTGCGTACAAAAAGCAGACGCCGAGCCAGCGGAAGATGCGATTTGTGAATACTTCGAACCTAAACCGCGACTTGAACAAGCTTGTCTCATCCCGTGCCCGCGGGATTGTGTTGTATCCGAGTTTAGCCCTTGGACGACTTGCTCCAAAACATGTGGTATGGGTCTTCAAAACCGGATCCGTTCTGTCTTGGCGCCTCCTTTGTTTGGTGGCTCAGCTTGCCCAAATCTTACTGAGTTCCAAACCTGCCATCTTGGTGTGTGCGCCGGGGAGGAGAGTCTCTACAGCTTGCGGGTAGGGCCGTGGGGACCATGTTCAGTCCCGTTACTGAGACAAGCCAGGCAGGCCATCAAAGCACCGCGAGATACAGATAAACCAAGCAGAGGAGAAAGAGCTAGCAAAGGTAGCGACAAGGAAGATGGCAAGCTAACAAAAGATATTGACAGACCTCCAAGAAACCGAGACAGGCAAGGTAGGAAGGAGAAACTTGCAAAAGATGAAGCCAAGCCGCCCAAAGCCACAGATAAAGTGTTGAAAGAAAGTGAAATTATTCCAAAAGAGGAAGTTCAACCCCAAAAAGAGGAAGACCAGATTTCCGAATCCGACAGACTTGAAAAGGAGGCAGAGAAACGTCCCCAAGAAGGGGGTAAACTCAAAAATAAGAAAGACAAATCTAAGAGAAAACTAGCAAAACTTGCTAACAGGAACCCAGACAGATTGTCCCGCCGAGCTGACAAGGCCAAGCGCAAGGCCAAAAAGGCGAAGAACAAAGAGAAGAGGGAGAAGATGAGAGAGAGAGCACAGGAGAGGTTGAGAGAGAAAGGGAAAATTAAAGATCCAGAGACGTCGGAGTTGATAAAGAAGAAGAGGACCAGGAACAGACAGAACCGGCCCGGGGGGAAGTCCTGGGCCCTGCAGATCGGGTACCAGACCAGGGAGGTCAACTGCGTACACAAGAGCGGCATGGTGGAGGCGCTGAGGTAAGAGATCTTTAACTTTAAATAATATGTTCATATATGTTATGCCATTGCCCATACCTTTAGCTGGAGGGTTAGGTGAGAATTCCGAGATCAAATTTGACATTACACAAAATGCTGATGTGATTAACATTTCTGTAAATGCTGGGACAATCCATATAATTAACTGTCAGCACAAACAAATTATGAAATTATTTGTTGGCTACCATGACAAAAGTGGAATTGTTCAAACATATATCTGCCATTGGTGTCACTTGAACGGAAGTTTGACTCAGTGTGGCCAATGTCCTTTGAATGTACCTGCCAAGTTTTATGTGCCAACAATGAAAAAATAGGCTCCACCCCCTCCTATCTCATAAATGAATTTTAATTTTCCTGAGGATCACTGAACCGTCCTGCAACATAGATTCTTGTGCTTACATTATGTAACTTAAATTTAAGTCAATCTCCAATTTTGTGCAGATTTTCAAGAGTTTTTGAGCATTTTTTTTTCCTTCTGTCAGGAGTATTTTGCTTGGTGGAAAGGAATAATAATAATAATCTTTTTTTCTTCAATTTTTTACTCCTAAACGATAAAAGCTACAATGATGGGACTTTGTCACATTGTTCTCCATTATGAAGAGCCTTGCTGTAAATTCTCTTACAAGTCCGTGGCTATAGAGCCATTTTAAAAGATGGAGCCCTAATTTGCATGTCATTGCATCCAGCTCAGAAATGTGCACACACACGTCACTGGGTCTATTCAAATATGATAATGTTACATTTTGTTGAAAAATCATGACCAGGCCCAACATTTATTTTAACATTGCACATGGGTTTTGTGTATTTTGGCCAAGTTTGAAGAATTGTCAAGATGTCAAAAGATTATGATGAGTGATTTTGTTTGATCCAATATGGCCGACTTCCTGTAGGGTTTAGGGCGGGGCCATAATATAATGTCCTGACATGACCTTTTTTTGATGCTAATTTTCATTTGTCTACGATTACATTTTTCTGGGCTTGACTCCCTTTGGTGCAATGTAAATCAATTTTTTGAGGTGGCAGTACTGAGCCGTCTTTCATTATTTTTTCTTAAGGTCTAGACTCAAACTTAGAGCTCAGTAAAGTCTATTTTTCGATAGCTCGATTTTCCTCAAAATTGTACAAATACAATAGAGCCCTCGCACAAATGTGAGGCTGACTCACCTCCCTCACACATTCGTGCTCCGGCCATAACAAACAAACAAAGAAATAAAAAGATTGTGAGATTCAATGTGGATTCTTAGTTTGGTTGCATCCACAAAAACATTATAAGGCCGAGATATATTGCATAGGAGGGAACACAATATTACTTCTCAGAGAGTTCACACACTTTATTGTGATTGGTTAAATCTGCCTGTCACTCACAGCATGACAGAGTTTGACCAATAGGAGTAGGGGGTGGGAGGAAAGTAGACAAGTTGTGTTTGACTATAAAGATTAATTTGAAAAGCACAAAATCGCCTACACCCTACTGTTGGTAAGATTTGAATCATTGGACACCTGGACAACTGAGGGATTACACAGACATTTGGAATTTCAGACAATTCATAAACATAGTAATAGGAAATGTTTCTTTCTTTTTTTTTTTTTTTTTTTTTTTTGCTGCTAGGCTTGAAAAGGCAGATTTACCTTGAAAAACAAAAGGAGGGCAACATTAGACAGAGCAGTGCCTTGAGAGAAAAACAAGCACTTAAGCTATGACATTTAGCTTCCAATCCCCTGGAGAAGTGGAGCTGCAGTCTCCACAAGCTCACTGTAGTTTTAGTGAGTATGACATAACTGAGATTTGGAGTCGAGGCAAACTTGCAATATTGGCATAGTCATAACTCTGTAATATCAAT
Source organism: Periophthalmus magnuspinnatus (assembly GCF_009829125.3). Taxonomy (NCBI): domain Eukaryota; kingdom Metazoa; phylum Chordata; class Actinopteri; order Gobiiformes; family Gobiidae; genus Periophthalmus; species Periophthalmus magnuspinnatus. The sequence goes on from NC_047136.2 coordinate 17,904,955, forward strand.
ACAAAATTATAATGGACTTACTAAACCACCTATTGTTTCACATAAATGTTGTTAACACTATGATGGCATAAATAATTGGCGCATTTATTTATTTATTTATTTTTTTAATCATTTTTATTTGAATAAGTTAATTTCATTCAATATTTGGAGTAAACATGTTACTTACCTGCCTATAAGCAGTCAATTTTTTAACAGTGTAGTCTCTTTTATAAGTTGATGATAATGCTCAACAAAGTCTAATTCTGTTACGTCAATATAGTCTAGGTTATTTTTAGACTCTGAGGGACTATTTTGAACTATGGGGGCCACCATAGTCTCCAGTTTTAATGGGAAACACCTCCTGTGTTTCCCATTAAAACTGGAACCTGTGTGAACAATGCATGGTTATTGAAAAGCAGGGAACTACAAGAAGCAAAATATATGCTTCACTTACAGCAAACTGAAGATTTTCTTTATATATTAAAGCCACAGCATGTAACATTTCAGTCACATAATAGACTAAAATGAAAGCATGTTTTGTTTTCTGTAATCCTGACTCTTATTTGGCCTGAGGAAGATCCTTCAACCTACTTGTCTCCATGGAAGTTATGTTCCTTTGGCGATCTTCCAGAGTATTGCATAAAATGTATCTATCTCCACAGAGAATGTTTTGAAGAATGGTTTTAACTTTCTATGTTCATGGACTCATGCAAGTACAGAAAGTTACATAGTGTTGCTTTAAGTGGAATTTTAATTAATAATAAAAACAGCAATTTAGTAGTCCTTTATTGCACTTTTCCAAACTATCAAAGTCAACTAGCAAAGCATTGTCCATTTATCCATTAACTCTATTCTCTGAGTTGGTGGGCTGCTTCTTAAATATAGCTTCCTTGGGGTAAATTGAGGGACAAAACAACAGCCTGGCCTTTAAGTTGGTGGGTAAACATTTTATCAGTTTAATACTATATTTAAATTATTTTGTTTTGCCCATTTAGCAGGTTATGACCAACATTTTTGTTTTGCCATAATGATTCTGATTACATTTGAACGCTCATTGCATCGCTCTGGGTGTGTTCCAGCCTTAGCCAACCATCCCAGCTTAGACTTTCTATTACACTCATTGACCTGTCAGAACTCATATCAGTCAAACCCACTTTCTACATGACTATTTATCCCCCTTTAAGACCTCAATCCAGTGTTTAACATGACCATTCTCTGCACAGTCTAACCACAGGCACACTGTTACACAAATTTGGTATCAGCAGTGTGTTATGACAGATAAATGCTCACATGTCTATAAAATTTTTTATGATTTAATGATGTTAAAATGTCTGAGTAATAGAGCCACTGGCCAGGTCAACAATCCTTGTCCCTTTTAATTAGTAACTCATCCACATCATGTTTACTGCTGTCACTTACACGCTGCTCTCAGATATATGAAAGATAGGTTGGAATTGACAAACACATTCAATTTGTTCTTCAAGTTATTTTAAAGGTGTACTATGTACCTTTTCTGAAATAGGGTCAACAAGCAGGAAAAAGGCCTGTAATTCTATGAATGCAATGTGGAGAAATATAATGTCATAAAGGTGGAACATTTAAGGCAACACTATAACATTTCTGTGGAGACAAGCAGGTGGCAATGATCTGTAAATGTCACCAAAGGACATTTAAAGGCACATTATACTTCAGGTAGACGATCAGGATGGGTGGAGTCGCCTATCCACAGAGGGCAGGGCAGTTTCACTCTAAAACTCCTCCCTTTGGGGCTTAGTTAACTCAGAGTAGTAAATAGTGTCTCATGCCAGTACTATCAAATGTAAAACGTGTCCAGATGACCACTGTTGGACCTTCTTTATATTGGCCCAGTCCTGGACGAATGAGGGATTACACCATCTGTCAATAGATCTCACCTGTAACTGATGGATCCTACACCAAAAATGTTATCCTGTACTCCTTTAATACATGTCATCTGCTCTGCCCTCAGTCGGCTTTTCCTACAGGAACGGCATACCTTGCTCATTATTGCATTGTCTGTTGCTACAAACCCTATATTTGAATTGATGGCAAAAATCCAATTTCAAACTATGATCATATCTGGACAAATTTGTTACTAATGACCACTGTTTCTTGATGTCATGACAACACATCCCTGCGTTCTTCATCCCTCTGTGACGCTGTTAGCCCTGGTCCATATAACTGCCCTCATTCTGTCTGATGGACCACTATCCTCCTCCTCTCTCCCTCCGCTCCCGACAACAACTCCTCTGTTACTCAAAGGCCCCAGACACAGATATAGTGTATAAGCAGTTTTTGAATTCATAATAAGTCTGCTGTGTGCTGCAAGTGTCTGTTTTTAAAGCGTTTTATTGTCTGGTAATCAGGAAGTGTGTGTTAGCATGCCAGTTGTGAGCATTACCCGCACAATGAGGAAGCTCAGAATGCAAAAGGTAAATGAGGAATAACTTTGGATGACTGCAAACCATTAAAAAGTAGTTCTGTTTTCACATTTTTAAGGCAATAAAAATCAGGTAATAAAATAATTCAAAGTCTAAATGTAATATTGACATTTGCATAAGGATTAATAACTGCCTGGGTATATTTGGGCTGAGTTTCGAGGCTTTCGCTGGATCACAGATGGCAGAGGAGAGCTTAAAAAGGCTTATCGCACACTGGTGGATGTGCAAACGCTTGGAACTGAACCAGGATCCGGTTTGTTTACTGTCTGGGGTATGAGTGTGGGAATTCCCAGTTTAAAATGCTAACGCTGCTAATTATGATCCACTGTGAAATGCGGTGAGTGGTGACGGCGCTGTCTGGTTGCTATATGGTCTCTATGGATACTCTATAGGAATAGTGGAAATAGATGCATAGTTGTAATATTTGGGTCTGATTTGAAGTTTGTCCTAAAATGACTTTAAAATGATTTGGCTATTGGGAGATATAGACAGGCACATTCTCTTGAAAAAATACAATCAAATTAAATCTGGGTTAGCAGATTTTCACATCGTGGTCGGAGGAAGTAGGTAATTGTGTCTAACTCGTCTGCAGCTCTCACAAACCCTTTGGCACATAGTTAATATTCACATGCATTCATTTTCGGGCATACACTGGCTTTATAACAGCTTTTTTCAGATAGCACAGTGAAATAGAAG